>NC_069504.1:352127299-352132299 GCF_027579735.1 Bombina bombina
CGATAGGATGGCTAACCACAGACGGGCAATACGATTGGCCTTAGAACAAGGAGGATCGGATCAACCAGTGGCCAGACACTGTGCCAACATGGGGCACCAGGTGTCCACCATCAGATATATCCTGATTGACCATATCCCCCCCCTCGATAGGGGTGGGGACAGAAACAAGGCCCTGCTTAGAAGAGAAGCTGAATGGATCTATAGATTGGGCACGGTGGCCCCAGGAGGGTTAAACTCACCCCCAGATTTTAGAACGCTCATTTAAGCTGAGATACATACTGGGCCATGGCAGATACACCTGGAGTAATTGGTGACAATGCACTGAGGGTCAGGCCTCGTGGGGGGTAGACCACGCAGGGCAGGGTGCACTATCTGGTGTTGGGGGAGCCATGGTAATGATTCCTCCAATGCAATAATACTCGGTATATTAATGCCTATAGCCAACAAGTTCTCATGTAGTCTTAAAACACTGAGCTTCTTTTACATCCATGGCAATCACATAGAGATTATCCATTAACACCAATCTAAGGTGACAACATCAAGGTGCGGAGAACAACCGATAGGAACATCAGAAAAGCCATAGGCCGAGGAACCATGGGCATATAACCATGACAAGAGATGACATCAACCATGGAACTAAGGATGATACCCCATACACCCTAGGGTCAGGTTGTGCCTACATCACGAAATAGGGACACTGCACTAGGATTGTCTAACTACGATGAAACCAATGGTTGCATTAAGGATGGACATCACTATATAAGCAACATGATACGGAGCAACTAAATGGACTTATAAGGCAACAATAGCTTTCTTTATTATACATTAAGAGAGCTAAGATGTGTGTATTAGATGTAAAGTGTATACAGACATAATAGAGATAGATACAGTATAATTTACAACAAGATCAAAAACCAACAATACATTACTAAAGTTAAGTGTGCAATGCAGCAGCAACAAAGAGGCTGCTGTTTATTTATTTGTTTATTTACTAGTTATTTCTGGATTCTTGTATTTTCTATCCATGCTATATGGTTTGATGCTTTTATTTTTCTGTTATCAAAGTTCAGTGGTGGGGACCTACCACATAATCCACATAGCCAGCTCTAGAAATACATGTCCCATACTCGAGATAATATACAGACACTATATACAATAAGAGCCAGAGCATACTGTTCAGCCCCTATATATGCCTTTAACTAACACACTTTAGGACAGGCAAAAGAGGTATATAGATGTATGAAAACCAGGCTAACAGTGAGGCATGAAGGCAATATGTACCGGCTATAGGATAACGTAAACTGAGACAGGTAAACCAATAGATCAATCCGCCTAAGTAGAACCGGCACAACAAATGGTCACCATGACAACTACAATATGACAGCAAGTTCTATCGAACCTGTCACGCAGATCATCGCAACAGGCAGCAGTAACATGCGAATAAGGGAGATGTAATCCAGATAACAGGAAGTAATGTATATATGTATATAAGAGCTTAGGTGTAATATATTAGGCACTGGCTAAATAAATGTACGCAAATGCTACAATACACTTAGAGTGTGATACACTGTCAAGAAAGACACAGAGTTTGAAACATTATCACATATTTAGTAGCTTAGAACAAGCAACACAGGATCTTTACATGTATATAATAACAATATAAGTCTTTTATAAAATCGAGGACACCGGATACAATACTACACTTTACACTTCCGGTCCTCACAGTGGAACGCAAAGTAAGCGGTCCACACACACACTGTTTGGAGACACCACACTGAGAAATTTATACACACAGGTATTTCTGATTTACTTTTGATTTGTTTAATGAGCAACATGCTTCTATTTAAGTTTGTTTGATGCACTGTTTGTTTATGCTGATGATGGGGTAGATTACCCCGAAAACGTTTCATTAAAATTTACTACGTTTTTTTCACTAAAAGACCTGAGAGTGCGACCATTATTGTTGGATTATTGATTACATGTTGGCACCCAGGCGGATGACCATTGGAGGGTAACACTGTGTAACTGATGGGTTTTGATATTTTTATACAAGTGACCCCCTCAGCCTGATTTTTTCACTCGGTGAACTATAGTTTTGGAGTTGGCATTTGATCCTCGCTGTCAGTGCATACACTATAATATATTGGGATTCACGCTGAACATTGTTATTGTTTACAGCAAGTGCAGATATGGAACCAGTTCCCCTTACTTCTTTGATCCTTCCTCCCACTGGGACAAATACCATTGAACACGACCCGGATGCAGGAGCACAAGCCCGTGGGGCCCAGATCGGCACAGTCACGTACACCCCAGATGATGCGGCAAGAATCCTGTTCGCCCCTATCAGCAGAGCAACGACTGGTGAGACCCCTGTTAATATATACCATAACCTATTGAAACTTAAAAAACGAGAAACAGACCTAACACTACACGGTAGCTATCTCTCAGAATATCACAGGTTGAATCATATCCCTAGGGGGTTCAGGGTAAAAAATATCCCCACAATAGGCCGTGATAATCCTGAATTTAGAAGGAAATGGTGTCATATATTAAATAAGTGCTCCCTAGATCTTATCTTACTAGTAATAGAGGAAGTCACCACAATACTCAATAAGGTTAAAAATGAGATAGTGGCATTTGAACTAATACATAATGAAACACTTGCAGCAGATCAGCAAGAGAACTGGCTCACCAAATTACAGCAACAAGTTGATAAATATAAAACCGAATTAGCAGTATTCAAAAATAGAAAACTTGAGTCAGTGAAAGCAGACTACAGTAATGGTAGAGTCTATAAGTGGTTAACTAGTTCCTCAGAAGGTAGAGCCAGGAGACCCTTCCGACCTAGGAGAGTACAATTCACAACGGTTGACACCAGCGGTGCTGATTCATCTGAAACAGACACTAGCATTACAAGACATACACCCACATCACCAAATACATACCAGACGCAACCCCCATACCACCCCCCATACACACATAGGGGACAATCCACCCCAGACCATCATTTTTTAGGGGTTACCACGAGGTCACGCAGAGGAGGGGGAGGCATTATAGACCACACATCAGGAGGGCTAAGGGGCAGACACAGACCCACGCGCCGCAACAGACAGAGGACATAGTCATCAATCTTAGTAGGCATGCTCTCACAGCAGCAGAGAGTTCCATGCTGAATAAAGGTCTATCATTCATACCTAGTCACACGACCAATGAAATGGACCTTAAACTAGACTTGTATAAGTTAAACCGTACAATGAAAATTAAAGAATATTTTCAAAACGCCCCAATTAGACCAGAATTTACTGATCCTATCCATAAGTGCAAAAAGCCCAGTACATTTGAGCCAACAAACAGTAGTGCTAGCACCAAGACCTTTATGAGGCTAGTAGCACAGGATATGGAAACACAGATCAAGTCCAATAAATGGAGACACAACCTCACAGACACAGAAAGAGCAGCTATCAAAACTTTACAAAATGACCATGCTCTGGTCATCCGCCCTGCGGACAAAGGCGGGGCAATAGTCCTAATGAATTATGAGGATTATAAAGAGGACATACTTATGCAATTGACTGACAACAACACCTATAGTAAGCTACTAGGTGACCCTACGGTCAAATACAAGCAAGAACTGGATAGTATCCTTAAATTAGGATTTGAACAAGGATACCTAACGGAACAACTCTTTGAATACTGCACTACAACACATCCAAGAATCCCAATACTATACACCACCCCAAAAATACACAAAACCTTACACCACCCACCAGGGCGGCCCATAGTCTCCGCGGTACAATCACTCACACAGCCAGTGGCACAGGTAATAGACATATTTCTTCAACCCATTGTCAAGACTGTCAGATCATTCATTTCAGACACCAACGACCCTATTAGAAAGATGAGGGATGTGCGTGTGGAGACTGGTGACATCCTGGTCACCCTGGATGTCAACAGTCTCTACACTATCATCCCACACGATACAGGACTCTTGGCTACTAAACAACACCTCATAGACAGTACACTATATGAGGGACCGCCTATTGACTACTTGTTGACACTAATGGAATACTGCCTCACTAGGAACTATTTTCGCTTTGAGACAACTTTCTATTTGCAACTCACAGGCACTGCGATGGGGTCCAATATGGCCCCATCGTACGCCAACATATATATGTCTCAATTTGAGAACCAATTCCTATGGAGCACTGACACATCGCAGGTTGTTTACTACGCAAGATACATCGATGACGTGTTCATGGTGTGGCGTGGCGGACAACAGGCGCTACTAGAATGGTTTATGAAATGGAACAATACCCCTACACCAGTGAGATTTAAGATCACGCACCACCATAAGGAGATACAGTTCCTCGACCTCACAATTTACATAGATGGAAACTCCCTAGGCACCACACTCTACAGTAAGCCTACTGATAAAAATTCCATTTTAAGTGCAACAAGCTGTCACCCCCCAGCCCTACTAAAAGGGATAGTCAAATCACAGATGACTAGAGTAATGCGCAATAATTCAAACAGAGCCACAGGGGTCTCACAGTTACAGCTCATGCGGGACAAATTCTTACAGCGGGGATACAAGCAACAGATACTGGATAGTACCCTAAGAGAAGTCCTTCCACATACACAGGACAGTCTGATATATAAGGGGAATCCGACAGAGAAGCTGAATAAATTGATAATGGCAACAACGTTTTCACCAAACACCACACAAACTGGTAACATATTAAGAGATCACTGGCCAATAGTACAGTCTGACCCTAAATTGACCTTCACGCACAACCTGACACCAATGGTAGCATACCGGAGGGGAAGTAACCTCAAGGACAGCTTGGTACGCACAGACCCTAAATCAAGCTACATGGATACTGCCCATATTAACATCAAAGGCTCATACAGATGCCTAGGGTGCACAACATGTAATGGACTCATAACAACTAAAACCTTCCACCATCCTCATACGAATAAAATATTTAAGATCAAGCACT
>NC_069504.1:352139799-352144799 GCF_027579735.1 Bombina bombina
TTTGAACAACACACCTTCCTTTAATGCCAAAGTAGCATAACGTTTCAGCTCCCACCGGAGCCTTGGTCACATGCAGCAATTCACGAAAATAAATCAGGCATAAAATAACACACACAGGTAAATCCTTAAATACCCCCACCCACCAATCGGATACATAACAAAAAACCGCCAAATACAAAGGTAATTAACTCAGCTGTGTACCATAATATCTGGCATGGACCGCAAGCATGTCCATGGAAACACTGTCAAACTCAGTAGCGTGTATCTCACAACTGCGCATGCGTAGATGACGTAATAGCGCATGCGTGCGCAGTGACGTCATAGCGTCAGAGCTAGTTGTCATGGTAACCATATACAATAGTAAAGATCAGCGGAGAACATACCGCAACAAAAAAAAAAAAAAACTGTGAACATCGACTATTTGTGAATGGGCACCAAGACAACTCTGCGCATTGTACACCTAACATACAAAATGTAATATGCATTTATATCAAGGACATATATGTACACCAATAGGCACATACTTAGTAGATGGCGAAAAAAAACAACCTGTGTGCAAGTTGCACAAGGATAAATTGTATCTGATTACCAAGTGAAACTTACTAGTTAAACTTTTAAAAACAAACAGTTATATTCTTTGCAAGCCACCAATACACTTGTGAGTAAACGATCTATTGCAAAATGAGCTAGATTTAGCCCCTATTACGGTCCAATCAGGACTTCAATGTAAATTAAATCATTGCTCAATGTCAAAGTCATATAATAGCTGGCAAAAAATTAACTAAACATATATACAAAATTTTGCAGCGTGTGTCAAGGCTATGGTAAGAACATCCATAGCAAGATGAAAAGGAAACCTAGTCATTTATAGAAGCAGCTGTAGTCGACATATTCAAGCCTTTAGGTGCTACAGTATCAAGTCGATAAATCCAACGAGATTCCATTTTTAACAGGGCCTTGGCTCGATCACCCCCACGTCTGCACTTCGGTACGTGGTCAATTAGAATAGTCCTCAATGAGTAGATAGAATGTCCAGCTTGTGCAAAGTGGCGTGCCACCGGCTGATCAGAGGTGCCCTTATCCAGAGCCAATCGAATGGCTGTCTTATGGTTGGCTAACCTCTCTCTGAAAGATGTAATGGTTTTTCCCACATAATATAGCGAACATGGGCAAATGATCACGTAGATCACATGATCTGAAGTGCACGTAAGTCAATGGCGTATATTGAAGATTTGAATCGTGTGTGGATGGTGGAACCTGTTACCAACGATCATACCATTGCAAGTGATGCAATTCCCACATCTATAGCATCCCTTCTTCTTAGGGGGTAACCAGGTTTGATTTTGGTAACTTGCAATGGGATCAGTCTTCATCAGAAGGTCACGTAGATTTCGTGCCCTCTTATAGACCAGTCTTGGTGGTGGTATCTCTCCAAACGGTAATGTAGTGTCTGTTGACACAATCGGCCAGTGCTGCTTGATTACATCTTGTACTTTGCGTGATGCAGGAGTATATGTGGTAATGAAATTCATCCGTTGTTCAATCAGCTTGAGTGGTTTTATTAACAGTGATTGTTGGCTGAGTGCTATTGCTTTATCACCTTGTTCTGTGATCAACGATTCTGGATAGCCTCTGTCAATAAATTTCTGTGCCATTGCTTCTAGTTGAACCTTCTTGTGGGTCTCCTCGGTATTATTGTGTACGACACGCAGGAGTTGAGATTAGCTTACCCCCTTTTTTTGAAAAGATGGATGAAAACTATTATAGTGGAGGATTGAATTTTTGTCTGTAGGTTTATTATACAGTGTTGTATAGAGTCTAAGGCCAGACGGTGTATCTTTTTTGTATATCTCAAGATCTAAAAAGTGTATACAATTGTCATTAATGTCCATATTGAACCGTACAGTAGAATTTAGACCATTAAGATTATTAAACCATGAGGTTAAAGACTCTTTGTCACCCCTCCATACCATAAAGACATCATCAATGTAGCGCTTGAAGAACCTGATGGAGCCCTGTTCAGCCAAAAAAATATGTTCCTGTTCATACATGGACATATAGATATTTGCATAAGACGGGGCCATATTAGACCCCATAGCCGTTCCAAGTATTTGCAAATAGAATGTATTTTCAAATCGAAAATAATTTTTGGCTAAACAGAGCTCCAAAAGCTCCAACAAGAACTCAACAGGTGGGCCACAATAATAAGGATTACCAGATAGGATTCTCCTGACCATCTCTATCCCATGTGAATGCGGGATAATTGTATATAAATTCACAACATCCAATGTGACTAAAATGTCACCAATTTGGATGTCATTCATCTGTGATAGAAGATGTATAAGTTCTGAAGAATCCCTCAAGTAAGATCCAGTCGATTGGACCACAGGTTGCAGGAAGTAATCAATGTATTCTGCGAGAGGCTGGAAAAGCGAGCCTCTCGCTGACACTATTGGACGACCTGGTGGGTTAACCATACTCTTGTGTATTTTGGGCAAGAGGTACAAAATAGGACTAATGGGGTTGTCAACCGTCAAGTAACAAAAGGTGTCTTCATCAATAAACCCTGCATCCAAAGACATACACAAGAGTTTGTCAACCTGTTATTTAAATTTAGTGGTAGGATTAAACGTCAACTTACGGTAAGTTATACCATCCTCTAATTGTCTGAGTGCTTCACATCTATACATGTGATAATCTTAACACCACAATGGCACCGCCCTTGTCGGCTTGCCTAATCACAATTACATCACACTAATCAAAGATAAAATCCTACATATATTAAGTAATGACTTCGAAACAGATTGGTTAAACAAATTGGCCACACAGGTTTCCAAATATAAACAGGAATTATTGACATTCAAAAATAAAAAATACAACACAGTCGAGAACGATTACAGGGACAGGAAGGTCTATAGATGGTTATATGGAAAGAACGAGATCTCTTACAACAAAAAGGGTAGGTTCACCAAAAATAAACGTGTAAACTTTGACACTTGACAGCAGTGGGGGTGATTCCTCAGGGAGTGAAATGACTAATACTTCACAGAAGGTAGCTAGTGGTAGAGGAGTGTCCACAAGATCTTCACAGAGGCCCCCTTTACCCATAGTCACAGACCCAGACACCATAGGAAGGGGGGGGAGGAAACACCAAAAAAAAACGCAAACCGAAAAACAAAACAATAGTGTATAATTTGAGTTCACGAAATTTGTCTGAGGATGAGCTATCACTACACAATAAGGGTTTATCATTTATCCCTACTCCTAAACCTGATTTATTTGATATACGTGTGGATCTACATCGTTTTCAGCGACAATTAAAACTCAAAGAGTTTTTTAAAAATAGTGCCGATTATGAACCAAAACCGTTTAAAGTTAAGAGTTCATTTGAACCACCTATCACACATTCAACGATTAAAACATTCACACGTATGGTTAATACAGACATCAGTGCAAATCAATCTAATTTGAGTCAGACATGGGATAATCTCACCACAATGGAAAGAAGCGCTTTAAAAACTTTAACTGAAGATAGCACTATTGTGATTAGGCAAGCCGACAAGGGCGGTGCCATTGTGGTGTTAAGATTATCACATGTATAGATGTGAAGCACTCAGACAATTAGAGGATGGTATAACTTACCGTAAGTTGACGTTTAATCCTACCACTAAATTTAAATAACAGGTTGACAAACTCTTGTGTATGTCTTTGGATGCAGGGTTTATTGATGAAGACACCTTTTGTTACTTGACGGTTGACAAACCCCATTAGTCCTATTTTGTACCTCTTGCCCAAAATGCACAAGAGTATGGTTAACCCACCAGGTCGTCCAATAGTGTCAGCGAGAGGCTCGCTTTTCCAGCCTCTCGCTGAATACATTGATTACTTCCTGCAACCTGTGGTCCAATCGACTGGATCTTACTTGAGGGATTCTTCAGAACTTATACATCATCTATCACAGATGAATGACATCCAAATTGGTGACATTTTAGTCACATTGGATGTTGTGAATTTATATACAATTATCCCGCATTCACATGGGATAGAGATGGTCAGGAGAATCCTATCTGGTAATCCTTATTATTGTGGCCCACCTGTTGAGTTCTTGTTGGAGCTTTTGGAGCTCTGTTTAGCCAAAAATTATTTTCGATTTGAAAATACATTCTATTGGCAAATACTTGGAACGGCTATGGGGTCTAATATGGCCCCGTCTTATGCAAATATCTATATGTCCATGTATGAACAGGAACATATTTTTTTGGCTGAACAGGGCTCCATCAGGTTCTTCAAGCGCTACATTGATGATGTCTTTATGGTATGGAGGGGTGACAAAGAGTCTTTAACCTCATGGTTTAATAATCTTAATGGTCTAAATTCTACTGTACGGTTCAATATGGACATTAATGACAATTGTATACACTTTTTAGATCTTGAGATATACAAAAAAGATACACCGTCTGGCCTTAGACTCTATACAACACTGTATAATAAACCTAGACAAAAATTCAATCCTCCACTATAATAGTTTTCATCCATCTTTTAAAAAAAAGGGGGTAAGCTAATCTCAACTCCTGCGTGTCGTACGCAATAATACAGAGGAGACCCACAAGAAGGTTCAACTAGAAGCAATGGCACAGAAATTTATTGACAGAGGCTATCCAGAATCATTGATCACAGAACAAGGTGACAAAGCAATAGTACTCAGCCAACAATCACTGTTAATAAAACCACTCAAGCCGGTTGAACAACGGATGAATTTCATTACCACATATACTCCTGCATCACGCAAAGTACAAGATGTAATCAAGCAGCACTGGCCGATTGTGTCAACAGACACTACATTACCGTTTGGAGAGATACCACCACCAAGACTGGTCTATAAGAGGGCACGAAATCTACGTGACCTTCTGATGAAGACTGATCCCATTGCAAGTTACCAAAATCAAACCTGGTTACCCCCTAAGAAGAAGGGATGCTATAGATGTGGGAATTGCATCACT
>NC_069504.1:353197299-353204799 GCF_027579735.1 Bombina bombina
CGGACCAGCCCAAAGTGCTACGTCCTCTAAGCAAGAGGGTAATACTTCTCAAGCCAAGCCAGCTTGGAGACCAATGCAAGGCTGGAACAAGGGTAAGCAGGCCAAGAAACCTGCCACTGCTACCAAGACAGCATGAAATGTTGGCCCCCGATCCGGGACCGGATCTGGTGGGGGGCAGACTCTCTCTCTTCGCTCAGGCTTGGGCAAGAGATGTTCTGGATCCTTGGGCGCTAGAAATAGTCTCCCAAGGTTATCTTCTGGAATTCAAGGGACTTCCCCCAAGGGGGAGGTTCCACAGGTCTCAGTTGTCTTCAGACCATATAAAAAGACAGGCATTCTTACATTGTGTAGAAGACCTGTTAAAAATGGGAGTGATTCATCCTGTTCCATTAAGAGAACAAGGGATAGGGTTCTACTCCAATCTGTTCATAGTTCCCAAAAAAGAGGGAACGTTCAGGCCAATCTTAGATCTCAAGATCTTAAACAAGTTTCTCAAGGTTCCATCGTTCAAGATGGAAACCATTCGAACTATTCTTCCTTCCATCCAGGAAGGTCAATTCATGACCACGGTGGATTTAAAGGATGCGTATCTACATATTCCTATCCACAAGGAACATCATCGGTTCCTGAGGTTCGCATTCCTGGACAAACATTACCAGTTCGTGGCGCTTCCTTTCGGATTAGCCACTGCTCCAAGGATTTTCACAAAGGTACTAGGGTCCCTTCTAGCTGTGCTAAGACCAAGGGGCATTGCTGTAGTACCTTACTTGGACGACATTCTAATTCAAGCGTCGTCCCTTCCTCAAGCAAAGGCTCACACGGACATTGTCCTGGCCTTTCTCAGATCTCACGGATGGAAAGTGAACGTGGAAAAGAGTTCTCTATCTCCGTCAACAAGGGTTCCCTTCTTGGGAACAATAATAGACTCCTTAGAAATGAGGATTTTTCTAACAGAGGCCAGAAAAACAAAGCTTCTAGACTCTTGTCGGATACTTCATTCCGTTCCTCTTCCTTCCATAGCTCAGTGCATGGAAGTGATCGGGTTGATGGTAGCGGCAATGGACATAGTTCCTTTTGCGCGCATTCATCTAAGACCATTACAACTGTGCATGCTCAGTCAGTGGAATGGGGACTATACAGACTTGTCTCCGAAGATACAAGTAAATCAGAGGACCAGAGACTCACTCCGTTGGTGGCTGTCCCTGGACAACCTGTCACGAGGGATGACATTCCGCAGACCAGAGTGGGTCATTGTCACGACCGACGCCAGTCTGATGGGCTGGGGCGCGGTCTGGGGATCCCTGAAAGCTCAGGGTCTTTGGTCTCGGGAAGAATCTCTGTTACCGATAAATATTCTGGAACTGAGAGCGATATTCAATGCTCTCAAGGCTTGGCCTCAGCTAGCGAGGGCCAAGTTCATACGGTTTCAATCAGACAACATGACAACTGTTGCGTACATCAACCATCAGGGGGGAACAAGGAGTTCCCTGGCGATGGAAGAAGTGACCAAAATCATTCTATGGGCGGAGTCTCACTCCTGCCACCTGTCTGCTATCCACATCCCAGGAGTGGAAAATTGGGAAGCGGATTTTCTGAGTCGTCAGACATTGCATCCGGGGGAGTGGGAACTCCATCCGGAAATCTTTGCCCAAGTCACTCAGCTGTGGGGCATTCCAGACATGGATCTGATGGCCTCTCGTCAGAACTTCAAAGTTCCTTGCTACGGGTCCAGATCCAGGGATCCCAAGGCGGCTCTAGTGGATGCACTAGTAGCACCTTGGACCTTCAAACTAGCTTATGTGTTCCCGCCGTTCCTCTCATCCCCAGGCTGGTAGCCAGGATCAATCAGGAGAGGGCGTCGGTGATCTTGATAGCTCCTGCGTGGCCACGCAGGACTTGGTATGCAGATCTGGTGAATATGTCATCGGCTCCACCTTGGAAGCTACCTTTGAGACGAGACCTTCTTGTTCAGGGTCCGTTCGAACATCAGAATCTGGTTTCACTCCAGCTGACTGCTTGGAGATTGAACGCTTGATCTTATCGAAGCGAGGGTTCTCAGATTCTGTTATCGATACTCTTGTTCAGGCCAGAAAGCCTGTAACTAGAAAGATTTACCACAAAATTTGGAAAAAATATATCTGTTGGTGTGAATCTAAAGGATTCCCTTGGGACAAGGTTAAGATTCCTAGGATTCTATCCTTCCTTCAAGAAGGATTGGACAAAGGACTATCTGCAAGTTCCCTGAAGGGACAGATTTCTGCCTTGTCTGTGTTACTTCACAAAAAGCTGGCCGCTGTGCCAGATGTTCAAGCCTTTGTTCAGGCTCTGGTTAGAATTAAGCCTGTTTACAAACCTTTGACTCCTCCTTGGAGTCTCAATTTAGTTCTTTCAGTTCTTCAGGGGGTTCCGTTTGAACCCTTGCATTCCGTTGATATTAAGATATTATCTTGGAAAGTTTTGTTTTTAGTTGCAATTTCTTCTGCTAGAAGAGTTTCAGAATTATCTGCTCTGCAGTGTTCTCCTCCTTATCTGGTGTTCCATGCAGATAAGGTGGTTTTACGTACTAAACCTGGTTTTCTTCCAAAAGTTGTTTCTAATAAAAACATTAACCAGGAGATTATCGTACCTTCTCTGTGTCCGAAACCAGTTTCAAAGAAGGAACGTTTGTTACACAATTTGGATGTTGTTCGCGCTCTAAAATTCTATTTAGATGCTACAAAGGATTTTAGACAAACATCTTCCTTGTTTGTTGTTTATTCCGGTAAAAGGAGAGGGCAAAAAGCAACTTCTACCTCTCTCTCTTTTTGGATTAAAAGCATCATCAGATTGGCTTATGAGACTGCCGGACGGCAGCCTCCCGAAAGAATCACAGCTCATTCCACTAGGGCTGTGGCTTCCACATGGGCCTTCAAGAACGAGGCTTCTGTTGATCAGATATGTAGGGCAGCGACTTGGTCTTCACTGCACACTTTTACCAAATTTTACAAGTTTGATACTTTTGCTTCTTCTGAGGCTATTTTTGGGAGAAAGGTTTTGCAAGCCGTGGTGCCTTCCATTTAGGTGACCTGATTTGCTCCCTCCCTTCATCCGTGTCCTAAAGCTTTGGTATTGGTTCCCACAAGTAAGGATGACGCCGTGGACCGGACACACCTATGTTGGAGAAAACAGAATTTATGTTTACCTGATAAATTACTTTCTCCAACGGTGTGTCCGGTCCACGGCCCGCCCTGGTTTTTTTAATCAGGTCTGATAATTTATTTTCTTTAACTACAGTCACCACGGTACCATATGGTTTCTCCTATGCAAATATTCCTCCTTAACGTCGGTCGAATGACTGGGGTAGGCGGAGCCTAGGAGGGATCATGTGACCAGCTTTGCTGGGCTCTTTGCCATTTCCTGTTGGGGAAGAGAATATCCCACAAGTAAGGATGACGCCGTGGACCGGACACACCGTTGGAGAAAGTAATTTATCAGGTAAACATAAATTCTGTTTTTTCTTACCTTCAAAAATTTGACTCTTTTTTTCCCTGTGGGCTGTTAGGCTCGCGGGGGCTGAAAATGCTTCATTTTATTGCGTCATTCTTGGTGCGGACTTTTTTGGCGCAAAAAATCTTTTCCGTTTCCGGCGTCATACGTGTCGCCGGAAGTTGCGTCATTTTTTGACGTTATTTTGCGCCAAAAATGTCGGCGTTCCGGAAGTGGCGTCATTTTTGGCGCCAAAAGCATTTAGGCGCCAAATAATGTGGGCGTCTTATTTGGCGCTAAAAAAATATGGGCGTCGCTTTTGTCTCCACATTATTTAAGTCTCATTTTTCATTGCTTCTGGTTGCTAGAAGCTTGTTCTTTGGCATTTTTTTCCCATTCCTGAAACTGTCATTTAAGGAATTTGATCAATTTTGCTTTATATGTTGTTTTTTCTCTTACATATTGCAAGATGTCTCACGTTGCATCTGAGTCAGAAGATACTTCAGGAAAATCACTGTCTAGTGCTGGACCTACCAAAGCTAAGTGTATCTGCTGTAAACTTTTGGTAGCTATTCCTCCGGCTGTTGTTTGTATTAATTGTCATGACAAACTTGTTAATGCAGATAATATTTCCTTTAGTAAAGTACCATTGCCTGTTGCAGTTCCTTCAACATCTAAGGTGCAGAATGTTCCTGATAACATAAGAGATTTTGTTTCTGAATCCATCAAGAAGGCTATGTCTGTTATTTCTCCTTCTAGTAAACATAAAAAATCTTTTAAAACTTCTCTCCCTACAGATGAATTTTTAAATGAACATCATCATTCTGATTCTGATGATTCTTCTGGTTCAGAGGATTCTGTCTCAGAGATTGATGCTGATAAATCTTCATATTTATTTAAAATGGAATTTATTCGTTCTTTACTTAAAGAAGTACTAATTGCTTTAGAAATAGAGGATTCTGGTCCTCTTGATACTAATTCTAAACGTTTAGATAAGGTATTTAAATCTCCTGTGGTTATTCCAGAAGTTTTTCCTGTTCCTAATGCTATTTCTGAAGTAATTTCCAAAGAATGGGATAAATTGGGTAATTCATTTACTCCTTCTAAACGTTTTAAGCGATTATATCCTGTGCCGTCTGACAGATTAGAATTTTGGGACAAAATCCCTAAGGTTGATGGGGCTATTTCTACCCTTGCTAAACGTACTACTATTCCTACGTCAGATGGTACTTCATTTAAGGATCCTTTAGATAGGAAAATTGAATCCTTTATAAGAAAAGCTTATCTGTGTTCAGGTAATCTTCTTAGACCTGCTATATCATTGGCTGATGTTGCTGCAGCTTCAACTTTTTGGTTGGAAACTTTAGCGCAACAAGTAACAGATCATGATCTCATAATATTATTATTCTTCTTCAGCATGCTAATAATTTTATCTGTGATGCCATTTTTGATATTATTAGAGTTGATGTCAGGTTTATGTCTCTAGCTATTTTAGCTAGAAGAGCTTTATGGCTTAAGACTTGGAATGCTGATATGGCTTCTAAATCAACTCTACTTTCCATTTCTTTCCAGGGTAACAAATTATTTTACTGGTGGGAAAGGAACTTTTTTACCACAGGATAAAAAATCTAAGGGTAAAAACAGGGCTAATAATCGTTTTCGTTCCTTTCGTTTCAACAAAGAACAAAAGCCTGATCCTTCATCCTCAGGAGCAGTTTCAGTTTGGAAACCATCTCCAGTCTGGAATAAATCCAACCCTGCTAGAAAGGCAAAGCCTGCTTCTAAGTCCACATGAAGGTGCGGCCCTCATTCCAGCTCAGCTGGTAGGGGGCAGGTTACGTTTTTTCAAAGAAATTTGGTTCAATTCTGTTCACAATCTTTGGATTCAGAATATTGTTTCAGAAGGGTACAGAATTGGTTTCAAGATGAGACCTCCTGCAAAGAGATTTTTTCTTTCCTGTGTCCCAGTAAATCCAGTGAAAGCTCAAGCATTTCTGAATTGTGTTTCAGATCTAGAGTTGGCTGGAGTAATTATGCCAGTTCCAGTTCCGGAACAGGGGATGGGGTTTTATTCAAATCTCTTCATTGTACCAAAGAAGGAGAATTCCTTCAGACCAGTTCTGGATCTAAAAATATTGAATCGTTATGTAAGGATACCTACGTTCAAAATGGTAACTGTAAGGACTATCTTGCCTTTTGTTCAGCAAGAGCATTATATGTCCACGTTAGATTTACAGGATGCATATCTGCATATTCCGATTCATCCAGATCATTATCAGTTCCTGAGATTCTCTTTTCTGGACAAGCATTACCAGTTTGTGGCTCTGCCGTTTGGCCTAGCTACAGCTCCAAGAATTTTTACAAAGGTTCTCGGTGCCCTTCTGTCTGTAATCAGAGAACAGGGTATTGTGGTATTTCCTTATTTGGACGATATCTTGGTACTTGCTCAGTCTTTACATATAGCAGAATCTCATACGAATCGACTTGTGTTGTTTCTTCAAGATCATGGTTGGAGGATCAATTTACCAAAAAGTTCATTGATTCCTCAGACAAGGGTGACCTTTCTGGGTTTCCAGATAGATTCAGTGTCCATGACTCTGTCTTTAACAGACAAGAGACGTCTAAAATTGATTTCAGCTTGTCGAAACCTTCAGTCACAATCATTCCCTTCGGTAGCCTTATGCATGGAAATTCTAGGTCTTATGACTGCTGCATCGGACGCGATCCCCTTTGCTCGTTTTTACATGCGACCTCTACAGCTCTGTATGCTGAATCAATGGTGCAAGGATTACACAAAGATATCTCAAATAATATCTTTAAAACCGATTGTACGACACTCTCTAACGTGGTGGACAGATCACCATCGTTTAATTCAGGGGGCTTCTTTTGTGCTTCCGACCTGGACTGTAATTTCAACAGATGCAAGTCTCACGGGTTGGGGAGCTGTGTGGGGATCTCTGACGGCACAAGGAGTTTGGGAATCTCAGGAGGTGAGATTACCGATCAATATTTTGGAACTCCGTGCAATTTTCAGAGCTCTTCAGTCTTGGCCTCTTCTGAAGAGAGAATCGTTCATTTGTTTTCAGACAGACAATGTCACAACTGTGGCATACATCAATCATCAAGGAGGGACTCACAGTCCTCTGGCTATGAAAGAAGTATCTCGAATTCTGGTTTGGGCGGAATCCAGCTCCTGTCTAATCTCTGCGGTTCATATCCCAGGTATAGACAATTGGGAAGCGGATTATCTCAGTCGCCAAACGTTGCATCCGGGCGAATGGTCTCTTCACCCAGAGGTATTTCTTCAGATTGTTCAAATGTGGGAACTTCCAGAAATAGATCTGATGGCGTCTCATCTAAACAAGAAACTTCCCAGGTATCTGTCCTGATCCCGGGATCCTCAGGTGGAGGCAGTGGATGCATTATCACTTCCTTGGAAGTATCATCCTGCCTATATCTTTCCGCCTCTAGTTCTTCTTCCAAGAGTAATCTCCAAGATTCTGAAGGAATGCTCGTTTGTTCTGCTGGTAGCTCCGGCATGGCCTCACAGGTTTTGGTATGCGGATCTGGTCCGGATGGCCTCTTGCCAACCGTGGACTCTTCCGTTAAGACCAGACCTTCTGTCGCAAGGTCCTTTTTTCCATCAGGATCTGAAATCCTTAAATTTAAAGGTATGGAGATTGAACGCTTGATTCTTGGTCAAAGAGGTTTCTCTGACTCTGTGATTAATACTATGTTACAGGCGCGTAAATCTGTATCTAGAGAGATATATTATAGAGTCTGGAAGACTTATATTTCTTGGTGTCTTTCTCATCATTTTTCTTGGCATTCTTTTAGAATACCGAGAATTTTACAGTTTCTTCAGGATGGTTTAGATAAGGGTTTGTCCGCAAGTTCCTTGAAAGGTCAAATCTCTGCTCTTTCTGTTCTTTTTCACAGAAAGATTGCTATTCTTCCTGATATTCATTGTTTTGTACAAGCTTTGGTTCGTATAAAACCTGTCATTAAGTCAATTTCTCCTCCTTGGAGTTTGAA
>NC_069504.1:353207548-353267618 GCF_027579735.1 Bombina bombina
AACTAAAGATTTTCGACAAACTTCTTCTCTGTTTGTCGTTTACTCTGGACAGAGGAGAGGTCAAAAGGCTTCGGCTACCTCTCTCTCTTTTTGGCTTCGTAGCATAATACGCTTAGCCTATGAGACTGCTGGACAGCAGCCTCCTGAAAGAATTACAGCTCATTCCACTAGAGCTGTGGCTTCCACCTGGGCCTTTAAGAATGAGGCCTCTGTTGAACAGATTTGCAAGGCTTAAACTTGGTCTTCACTTCATACTTTTTCCAAATTTTACAAATTTGACACTTTTGCTTCTTCTGAGGCTGTTTTTGGGAGAAAGGTTCTACAGGCAGTGGTTCCTTCTGTTTAATGTTCCTGCCTTGTCCCTCCCATCATCCGTTTACTTTAGCTTTGGTATTGGTATCCCATAAGTAATGGATGACCCGTGGACTGAACACACTTAACAAGAGATAACATAATTTATGCTTACCTGATAAATTTATTTCTCTTGTAGTGTGTTCAGTCCACGGCCCGCCCTGTCTTTTTGAGGCAGGTTCTAAATTTTAAATTATAACTCCAGTCACCACTGCACCCTATAGTTTCTCCTTTCTCGTCTTGTTTCGGTCGAATTACTGGATATGACATGTGAGGGGAGGAGCTATATAGCAGCTCTGCTTGGGTGATCCTCTTGCAACTTCCTGTTGGGAAGGAGAATATATCCCATAAGTAATGGATGACCCGTGGACTGAACACACTACAAGAGAAATAAATTTATCAGGTAAGCATAAATTATGTTTTCATAGGTTCTCTGTTATCGGTCGTAGAGATTAATCTCTTACCTTAATCTCTTATCTTATCTTTTTTGGCGCTAAAAAATATGGGCGTCACTATTGTCTCCAAATTATTTAAGTCTCATTATTTATTGCTTCTGGTTGCTAGAAGCTTGTTCACTGGTATTTTTTCCCATTCCTGAAACTGTCATTTAAGGAATTTGATCAATTTTGCTTTATATGTTGTTTTTTCTATTACATATTGCAAGATGTCCCAGATTGACACTAAGTCAGAAGATACTTCTGGAAAAACGCTGCCTGGTGCTGGATCTACCAAAGTTAAGTGTATCTGCTGTAAACTTGTGGTATCTGTTCCTCCAGCTGTTGTTTGTAATGAATGTCATGACAAACTTGTTAATGCAGATAATATTTCCTTTAGTAATGTTACATTACCTGTTGCTGTTCCGGCAACATCTAATACTCAGTGTTCCTGTTAACATAAGAGATTTTGTTTCTAAATCCATTAAGAAGGCTATGTCTGTTATTCCTCCTTCTAGTAAACTTAAAAGGTCTTTTAAAACTTCTCATTTTTCAGATGAATTTTTAAATGAACATCATCATTCTGATTCTGATAATGGTTCCTCTGGTTCAGAGGATTCTGTCTGAGAGGTTGATGCTGATAAATCTTCATATTTATTCAAAATGGAATTTATTCGTTCTTTACTTAAAGAAGTTTTAATTGCATTAGAAATAGAGGATTCTGGTCCTCTTGATACTAAATCTAAACGTTTAAATAAAGTTTTTAAATCTCCTGTAGTTATTCCAGAAGTTGTTCCTGTCCCTGATGCTATTTCTGAAGTAATCTTCAGGGAATGGAATAATTTGGGTAATTAATTTACTCCTTCTAAACGTTTTAAGCAATTATATCCTGTGCCATCTGACAGATTAGAATTTTGGGACAAAATCCCTAAAGTTGATGGGGCTGTCTCTACTCTTGCTAAACGTACTACTATTCCTACGGCAGATAGTACTTCCTTTAAGGATCCTTTAGATAGGAAGATTGAATCCTTTCTAAGAAAAGCTTACTTATGTTCAGGTAATCTTCTTAGACCTGCTATATCTTTAGCAGACGTTGCTGCAGCTTCAACTTTTTGGTTAGAAGCTTTAGCGCAACAAGTAACAGATCATAATTCTCATAGCATTGTTAATCTTCTTCAACATGCTAATAACTTTATTTGTGATGCCATCTTTGATATCATTAGAGTTGATGTCAGGTATATGTCTCTAGCTATTTTAGCTAGAAGAGCTTTATGGCTTAAAACTTGGAATGCTGATATGTCTTCTAAGTCAACTTTGCTTTCCCTTTCTTTCCAGGGTAATAAATTATTTGGTTCTCAGTTGGATTCTATTATCTCAACTGTTACTGGAGGGAAAGGAACTTTTTTACCACAGGATAAAAAATCTAAAGGTAAATTTAGGTCTAATAATCATTTTCGTTCCTTTCGTCACAATAAGGAACAAAAGCCTGATCCTTCACCCACAGGAGCGGTATCAGTTTGGAAACCATCTCCAGTCTGGAATAAATCCAAGCCTTTTAGAAAACCAAAGCCAGCTCCCAAGTCCACATGAAGGTGCGGCCCTCATTTCAGCCCAGCTGGTAGGGGGCAGATTACGATTTTTCAAAGAAATTTGGATCAATTCAATTCACAATCTTTGGATTCAAAACATTGTTTCAGAAGGGTACAGAATTGGCTTCAAGATAAGGCCTCCTGCAAAGAGATTTTTTCTTTCCCGTGTCCCAGTAAATCCAGCGAAGGCTCAAGCATTTCTGAAATGTGTTTCAGATCTAGAGTTGGCTGGAGTAATTATGCCAGTTCCAGTTCTGGAACAGGGGCTGGGGTTTTATTCAAATCTCTTCATTGTACCAAAGAAGGAGAATTCCTTCTGACCAGTTCTGGATCTAAAAATATTGAATCGTTATGTAAGGATACCAACATTCAAAATGGTAATTATAAGGACTATTTGTTCAGCAAGGGCATTATATGTCCACAATAGATTTACAGGATGCATATCTGCATATTCCGATTCATCCAGATCACTATCAGTTTCTGAGATTCTCTTTCCTAGACAAGCATTACCAGTTTGTGGCTCTGCCGTTTGGCCTAGCAACAGCTCCAAGAATTTTTACAAAGGTTCTCGGTGCCCTTCTGTCTGTAATCAGAGAACAGGGTATTGTGGTATTTCCTTATTTGGACGATATCTTGGTACTTGCTCAGTCTTCACATTTAGCAGAATCTCATACGAATCGACTTGTGTTGTTTCTTCAAGATCATGGTTGGAGGATCAATTTACCAAAAAGTTCATTGATTCCTCAGACAAGGGTAACCTTTTTAGGTTTCCAGATAGATTCAGTGTCCATGACTCTGTCTCTGACAGACAAGAGACGTCTAAAATTGATCTCAGCTTGTCGAAACCTTCAATCACAATCATTCCCTTCGGTAGCCTTATGCATGGAAATTCTAGGTCTTATGACTGCTGCATCGGACGCGATCCCCTTTGCTCGTTTTCACATGCAACCTCTTCAGCTCTGTATGCTGAATCAATGGTGCAGGGATTACACAAAGATATCTCAATTAATATCTTTAAAACCGATTGTACGACACTCTCTGACGTGGTGGACAGATCACCATAGTTTAGTTCAGGGGGCTTCTTTTGTTCTTCCGACCTGGACTGTAATTTCAACAGATGCAAGTCTGACAGGTTGGGGAGCTGTTTGGGGGTCTCTGACAGCACAAGGGGTTTGGGAATCTCAGGAGGTGAGATTACCAATCAATATTTTGGAACTCCGTGCAATTTTCAGAGCACTTTAGTCATGGCCTCTTCTAAAGAGAGAATCGTTCATTTGTTTTCAGACAGACAATGTCACAACTGTGGCATACATCAATCATCAAGGAGGGACTCACAGTCCTCTGGCTATGAAAGAAGTATCTCGAATACTGGTTTGGGCGGAATCCAGCTCCTGTCTTGTTTCTGCGGTTCATATCCCAGGTATAGACAATTGGGAAGCGGATTATCTCAGTCGCCAAATGTTACATCCGGGCGAATGGTCTCTTCACCCAGAGGTATTTCTTCAGATTGTTCAGAAATAGATCTGATGGCTTCTCATCTAAACAAGAAACTTCCCAGGTATCTGTCCAGATCCAGGGATCCTCAAGCGGAAGCAGTCGATGCATTGTCACTTCCTTGGAAGTATCATCCTGCCTATAATCTTTCCGCCTCTAGTTCTTCTTCCAAGAGTAATCTCAAAGATTCTGAAGGAATGCTCGTTTGTTCTGCTGGTGGCTCCAGCATGGCCTCACAGGTTTTGGTATGCGGATCTTGTCCGGATGGCCTCTTGCCAACTGTGGACTCTTCCGTTAAGACCAGACCTTCTGTCGCAAGGTCCTTTTTTCCATCAGGATCTCAAATCCTTAAATTTAAAGGTATGGAGATTGAACGCTTGATTCTTAGTCAAAGAGGTTTCTCTGACTCTGTGATTAATACTATGTTACAGGCTCGTAAATCTGTATCTAGGAAGATATATTATAGAGTCTGGAAGACTTACATTTCTTGGTGTCTTTCTCATCATTTTTCCTGGCATTCTTTTAGAATTCCGAGAATTTTACAGTTTCTTCAGGATGGTTTGGATAAAGGTTTGTCTGCAAGTTCCTTGAAAGGACAAATCTCTGCTCTTTCTGTTCTTTTTCACAGAAAGATTGCTAATCTTCCTGATATTCATTGTTTTGTACAAGCTTTGGTTCGTATAAAACCTGTCATTAAGTCAATTTCTCCTCCTTGGAGTTTGAATTTGGTTCTGGGGGCTCTTCAAGCTCTTCCGTTTGAACCTATGCATTCACTGGACATTAAATTACTTTCTTGGAAAGTTTTGTTTTCTTTTGGCCATCTCTTCTGCTAGAAGAGTTTCTGAATTATCTGCTCTTTCTTGTGAATCTCCTTTTCTGATTTTCCATCAGGATAAGGCGGTGTTGCGAACTTCTTTTAAATTTTTACCTAAGGTTGTGAATTCTAACAACATTAGTTGAGAAATTGTGGTTCCTTCATTATGTCCTAATCCTAAGAATTCTAAGGAGAGATCATTGCATTCTTTGGATGTAGTTAGAGCTTTGAAATATTATGTTGAAGCTACTAAGAATTTCCGAAAGACTTCTAGTCTATTTATCTTTTCCGGTTCTAGGAAAGGTCAGAAGGCCTCTGCCATTTCTTTGGCATCTTGGTTGAAATCTTTAATTCATCATGCTTATGTCGAGTCGGGTAATTCTCCGCCTCAAAGGATTACAGCTCATTCTACTAGGTCAGTTTCTACTTCCTGGGCGTTTAGGAATGAAGCTTCGATTGATCAGATTTGCAAAGCAGCAACTTGGTCTTCTTTGCATACTTTTACTAAATTCTACCATTTTGATGTGTATTCTTCTTCTGAAGCAGTTTTTGGTAGAAAAATACTTCAGGCAGCTGTTTCAGTTTGATTCTTCTGCTTATAATTTCAGTTTTCTTCATTATAAGATTTTAACTTTATTTTGGGTGTGGATTATTTTTCAGCGGAATTGGCTGTCTTTATTTTATCCCTCCCTCTCTAGTGACTCTTGCGTGGAAGATCCACATCTTGGGTAGTCATTATCCCATACGTCACTAGCTCATGGACTCTTGCTAATTACATGAAAGAAAACATAATTTATGTAAGAACTTGCCTGATAAATTAATTTCTTTCATATTAGCAAGAGTCCATGAGGCCCACCCTTTTTTCTGGTGGTTATGCTTTTTTTTTTTGTATAAAGCACAATTATTCCAATTCCTTGTTTTTTATGCTTTCGCACTTTTTTCTTATCACCCCACTTCTTGGCTATTCATTAAACTGAATTGTGGGTGTGGTGAGGGGTGTATTTGTAGGCATTTTGAGGTTTGGGAAACTTTGCCCCTCCTGGTAGGAATGTATATCCCATACGTCACTAGCTCATGGACTCTTGCTAATATGAAAGAAATGAATTTATCAGGTAAGTTCTTACATAAATTATGTTTTTTTAGATTTGGAAATTTTTATTGAGGATAACCATTTTAATACCAAAACACATTTTAAACCTGTTGATAGTAACAATTATATACATGCCGACTAGCTTTAATCTTTTCATTCTGCAGTATCTCACTTGATACAACTAGTGTGGTTTCTTCAAGACATGGTTGGAGGATCAATTTACAATAGTGCTTCTTAATTCCTTAGTCAAGAGTCACCTTTTTAGGTTTCCAGTTACATTTTATTATCTATGGTTCTTTCTCTGATAGACTAGAGATAATGGAAGTTAATTTTAGTTTGTCAGTCTCTATTTTTTCCTTCAGTGGTTATGTGCATGGAAGTTTTTGTCTCATGACTGTAGCATCAGGTACTATCCTATTTGCTCGTTTTCGTTTGGGGCCTTTATAGCTTTGCATGTTGCACCATAGGTGCAGGGATTATTTTCAGTTATCACAAGTGGTATACTTCAATCCCAACACTTTTCTTTTTTTCTCTCTTATTTGGTGGTTGGACTATCACCTTATTGTTCAGGGGGCCTCATTTGTTCATCCTACCTGGACTGTATTCTCAACAGATGCAAGTTTTTCAGGTGGGGGAGCTGTCTGAGAGTCTCTGACAGCACTAGGGTTTTGGAAACCTCAGGAGGCGAGGTTATAAATCAATATTTTAGAACTAAATGCTATTTTCAGGGCTCTTCAGGTGTGGCCCTTTATTAAAGAGACAACTTTTAAACAGACAATATCACAATAGTAGCGTTTGTCAATCATCAAGGAGGGACTCACAGTCCTTTAGTTATGGAGGAAGTATCTTGGATACTTTCTTGGACGGAATCCAACTCTTGTCTAAATATCTGCGATTCATATCTCAGGTATAGACAATTGGGATGGGGATTATAACAGCCGTCAGAGTTTATATCTGGAGGAGTGTTTTCCATCCAGATGTGTTTTTTTTCATCTTGTTCAGATGTGGGGTCTTACAGAAATAAATCCGATCGTCTCTCGTCTAAACAAGAAGCTTTCCAGATAGCTTTTCATGTCCAAGGATCCTCAGGCAGAAATGGTGGATGCTCTAGCAGTTTCTTAGTTTTCACCAACCTGCTTACTTTTTTCCGCCTTACGTTATTTTCTTTCTAATGACATGGTGAGTCCACGGGATCATCAATTACTGTTGGGAATATCTCTCCTGACCAGCAGGAGGAGGCAAAGAGCACCACAGCAAAGCTGTTAAATATTACTCCCTTACCCACAAACCATTCTCTTTGCCTGTGCAAGGAGGTGGTAAAGTTTTTAGGTGTCTGAATATTCTTCAATCAAGAGTTTATTTTTAAAAGCAGAGCAGGTTGTTCTGTTTTTTCTGAGGTCTAGCTGTGTTCCACATCAGTCACTTATGTAGAGCTGTGGTGGCTTTTGAGCATTTGGAAACTGGTGGGGTTTTTTCATTCTCACTGTGCCTTCCATGTCTGGTGCTGCCCTATCCTGAATGCCTGATTAGGATTAGTCAGACTTTCGTTTTTTTCCACAGGTCTATGGGGGGGAGGAAGCCTTCCCATATCTGTGTACTGCCCTGCTGCCGGGCAGATTGGTCTCAGGTAAGTGCCTGTTTATTATTATTTTTTGCTGACAGAAGAAAAGGTTATGGCACTTTGCTGTGTCTTGGGACTGAAATCTTATGTGGGGTTTTCTTTATTGGCCAGTATGTGGGCACCATTTGACACTTTGGAGGACTCTCAGTTTTGCAGCAGTGTTGCTGCGTGTTTGTTTTTTATACCGGATTTTTTTCTAACATGTCATGCCCACAAATAGGAGGCACGGATTGCTGAGGCGGCAATAAAGTTGCGCTCCTTTCCGTATCTCTGTTGTGTTCTGGTTTGTGTGGGGGTTGCTTGTGGCATTGTCGGCTAAAAAGCCTTGGACTTTTCATTGCGCTGCAGGTCTTTTTGAGTCCGGATCATTGGGGATCTTATCCGGTTTTCAGGTGGTTAGGAAGGCTCTCAGGAGGGTGTGTTAAGGTTAAGAGGCTGCCTGGAGGGTTCAGTATTTTTTGATTTAGCGTTTTTTCGTTTGGGAAAGCAAACATTTTTTTTGCAGTAAAAGAATTGTCCTTTTAAAATTTAAAGGGCCAGTAAAGTTTATTTTATTTTTTTTGACTTTTGGGAAGCCAGTTTGATTTATTTTTGATAAGATGGATCAAGGGGCTTTGCAAGATGTTACATGTAGCTTATGCCTTGATTCTAATGTGGAACCTCCAATCCCTTTTTGTTCATTATGTATTGATAGGACATTACATTATAGGGATAGACTTTTTGAATCTGAGCCATCATTAGCTAAGGCGGATGCTGTTCAGGGGTCTCCTGTCCAGGATATGCTGCAGGTTTTTTTCTCAAACATCCCATCCTTTAGTGTCTACTCATGAAGTGCCCAGTGTTTCATCTGTTACTCCAGTTGGGGTTTCCTTGCAGGACATTGCTACCCAGATATCCTCTGCGGTAACTGATGCCCTGGTGGCTTTTCCTACATTACAGGGGAAGCGTAAAAGGAGATATAAGGATTCAGGGATTAAGGTATCTGAATCAGGTGTGGCTATTTCAAATAGTTCCTCTCATAGATCTGAGGAGGAGGATTCTTCTGTAGCGTCTGAGGGGGAGATCTCAGACTCATATAGTATAGTTCCTTCTTCTGATGCTGAAGTGTTAACTTTCAGGTTTAAACTTGAGCACCTCTGGGTGCTACTCAAGGAGGTTTTGGCTACCTTGGATGACTCTGATGCTACATTTGTAGTCACTCCAAAGAAATTTAGTTAGCAGAACAAATAATTTGATGTTCCTTCAGCCATGGAAGTTTTTTCCTGTTTCTTCTGAGATTATTGCATGGGAGTGGGTAAAGCCTGGGATTCCTTTTTCCCCTTTTCCGATTTTTAAGAAAATGTTTTCATTTGCTGATTCTGTTAAGGAGTCTTTGCCAGACAGTTCCCAAGGTGGAGGGAGTGACTTCCACTTTGGCCAAGAGGACCACTATTCCCATAGAGGATAGCTATTCCTTTAAGGATCCTATGGATAAGAAGTTGGAGGCGTTGCTTAAAAGGATGTATATTCACCAGGGGTTGCAATGGCAGCCTGTGGTGTGTATTGCTACTGTAACTAGTGCGGCAACATATTGGTTTGATGTGCTGTCTGATTCTATTCAGGTGGATGCACCTCTTGAGGAGATCCTGGATAGGATCAGGGCTCTTAAGTTGGCTAATTCTTTTATCACGGATGCCTCTTTGCAGGTCATCAAGTTGGGAGCAAAGATTTCTGGCTTTGCTGCTTTAGCTCGCAGGGCTTTATGGTTGAAGCCTTGGTCTGCGGATGTGTCTTCTAAGTCTAAGCTTTTGTCTATTCCTTACAAGGGTAAGATCTTGTTTGGGCCGCGCTAAGCTGAGATTATTTCAGACATTATGGGCAGAAAGGGTCATTCTCTCCCTCAGGATAAGAGGGAGAGAATCCTCCTCCTGCTGGCCAGGAGTTATATTCCCAACAGTAATTGATGATCCCATGGACTCATCGTGCCAAGAAATAAATACATTTATCAGGTAAGCATAAATTTCTTTCATGTAATTATCAAGAGTCCATGAGCTAGTGACGTATGGGATATACATTCCTACCAGGAGGGGCAAAGTTTCCCAAACCTCAAAATGCCTATAAATACACCCCTCACCACACCCACAATTCAGTTTTACAAACTTTGCCTCCGATGGAGGTGGTGAAGTAAGTTTGTGCTAGATTCTACGTTGATATGCGCTCCGCAGCAAGTTGGAGCCCGGTTTTCCTCTCAGCGTGCAGTGAATGTCAGAGGGATGTGAGGAGAGTATTGCCTATTTGAATGCAGTGATCTCCTTCTACGGGGTCTATTTCATAGGTTCTCTGTTATCGGTCGTAGAGATTCATCTCTTACCTCCCTTTTCAGATCGACGATATACTCTTATATATACCATTACCTCTGCTGATTCTCGTTTCAGTACTGGTTTGGCTTTCTACAAACATGTAGATGAGTGTCCTGGGGTAAGTAAATCTTATTTTCTGTGACACTCCAAGCTATGGTTGGGCACTTTATTTATAAAGTTCTAAATATATGTATTCAAACATTTATTTGCCTTGACTCAGAATGTTCAACTTTCCTTATTTTCAGACAGTCAGTTTCATATTTGGGATAATGCATTTGATTTAATCATTTTTTCTTACCTTCAAAAATTTGACTCTTCCCTGTGGGCTGTTAGGCTCGTGGGGGCTGAAAATGCTTCATTTTATTGCGTCATTCTTGGCGCGGACTTTTTTGGCGCAAAAAAATTAGTTTCCGTTTCCGGCGTCATACGTGTCGCCGGAAGTTGCGTCATTTTTTGACGTTATTTTGCGCCAAAAATGTCGGCGTTCCGGATGTGGCGTCATTTTGGCGCCAAAAAGCATTTAGGCGCCAAATAATGTGGGCGTCTTATTGGCGCGAAAAATATGGGCGTCGCTTTTGTCTCCACATTATTTAAGTCTCATTTTTCTTTGCTTCTGGTTGCTAGAAGCTTGTTCTTTGGCATTTTTTCCCATTCCTGAAACTGTCATTTAAGGAATTTGATCAATTTTGCTTTATATATATATGTTGTTTTTTCTCTTACATATTGCAAGATGTCTCACGTTGCATCTGAGCCAGAAGATTCTACAGGAAAATCGCTGTCTAGTGCTGGATCTACCAAAGCTAAGTGTATCTGCTGTAAACTTTTGGTAGCTATTCCTCCAGCTGTTGTTTGTATTGATTGTCATGACAAACTTGTTAAAGCAGATAATATTTCCTTTAGTAATGTACCATTGCCTGTTGCAGTTCCTTCAACATCTAAGGTGCAGAATGTTCCTGATAATATAAGAGATTTTGTTTCAGAATCCATAAAGAAGGCTATGTCTGTTATTTCTCCTTCTAGTAAACGTAAAAAATCTTTTAAAACTTCTCTCCCTACAGATGAATTTTTAAATGAACATCATCATTCTGATGACTCTTCTGGTTCAGAGGATTCTGTCTCAGAGGTTGATGCTGATAAATCTTCATATTTATTTAAAATGGAATTTATTCGTTCTTTACTTAAAGAAGTACTAATTGCTTTAGAAATAGAGGATTCTGGTCCTCTTGATACTAATTCTAAACGTTTGGATAAGGTATTTAAAGCTCCTGTGGTTATTCCAGAAGTTTTTCCTGTTCCTAATGCTATTTCTGCAGTAATTTCCAAAGAATGGGATAAATTGGGTAATTCATTTACTCCTTCTAAACGTTTTAAGCGATTATATCCTGTGCCGTCTGACAGATTAGAATTTTGGGACAAAATCCCTAAAGTTGATGGGGCTATTTCTACCCTTGCTAAACGTACTACTATTCCTACGTCAGATGGTACTTCGTTTAAGGATCCTTTAGATAGGAAAATTGAATCCTTTCTAAGAAAAGCTTATCTGTATTCAGGTAATCTTCTTAGACCTGCTATATCTTTGGCTGATGTTGCTGCAGCTTCAACTTTCTGGTTGGAAACTTTAGCGCAACAAGTAACACATCATGATTCTCATGATATTATTATTCTTCTACAGCATGCTAATAATTTTATCTGTGATGCCATTTTTGATATTATCAGAGTTGATGTCAGGTTTATGTCTCTAGCTATTTTAGCTAGAAGAGCTTTATGGCTTAAAACTTGGAATGCTGATATGGCTTCTAAATCTACTTTACTTTCCATTTCTTTCCAGGGTAACAAATTATTTGGTTCTCAGTTGGATTCCATTATTTCAACTGTTACTGTGGTGGGAAAGGAACTTTTTTACCACAGGATAAAAAATCTAAAGGTAAAAGCAGGGCTAATAATCGTTTTCGTTCCTTTCGTTTCAACAAAGAACAAAAGCCTGATCCTTCATCCTCAGGAGCAGTTTCAGTTTGGAAACCATCTCCAGTCTGGAATAAATCCAAGCCAGCTAGAAAGGCAAAGCCTGCTTCTAAGTCCACATGAAGGTGCGGCCCTCATTCCAGCTCAGCTGGTAGGGGGCAGGTTACGTTTTTTCAAGGAAATTTGGATCAATTCTGTTCACAATCTTTGGATTCAGAGCATTGTTTCAGAAGGGTACAGAATTGGTTTCAAGATGAGACCTCCTGCAAAGAGATTTTTTCTTTCCCGTGTCCCAGTAAATCCAGTAAAAGCTCAAGCATTTCTGAAATGTGTTTCAGATCTAGAGTTGACTGGAGTAATTATGCCGGTTCCAGTTCCGGAACAGGGGATGGGGTTTTATTCAAATCTCTTCATTGTACCAAAGAAGGAGAATTCCTTCAGACCAGTTCTGGATCTAAAAATATTGAATCGTTATGTAAGAATACCAACGTTCAAGATGGTAACTGTAAGGACTATCTTGCCTTTTGTTCAGCAAGGGAATTATATGTCCACAATAGATTTACAGGATGCATATCTGCATATTCCGATTCATCCAGATCATTATCAGTTCCTGAGATTCTCTTTTCTGGACAAGCATTACCAGTTTGTGGCTCTGCCGTTTGGCCTAGCTACAGCTCCAAGAATTTTTACAAAGGTTCTCGGTGCCCTTCTGTCTGTAATCAGAGAACAGGGTATTGTGGTATTTCCTTATTTGGACGATATCTTGGTACTTGCTCAGTCTTTACATTTAGCAGAATCTCATACGAATCGACTTGTGTTGTTTCTTCAAGATCATGGTTGGAGGATCAATTTACCAAAAAGTTCTTTGATTCCTCAGACAAGGGTAACCTTTCTGGGTTTCCAGATGGATTCAGTGTCCATGACTCTGTCTTTAACAGACAAGAGACGTCTAAAATTGATTGCAGCTTGTCGAAACCTTCAGTCACAATCATTCCCTTCGGTAGCCTTATGCATGGAAATTCTAGGTCTTATGACTGCTGCATCGGACGCGATCCCCTTTGCTCGTTTTCACATGCGACCTCTTCAGCTCTGTATGCTGAAGCAATGGTGCAAGGATTACACGAAGATATCTCAATTAATATCTTTAAAACCGATTGTTCGACACTCTCTAACATGGTGGACAGATCACCATTGTTTAATTCAGGGGGCTTCTTTTGTGCTTCCGACCTGGACTGTAATTTCAACAGATGCAAGTCTCACAGGTTGGGGAGCTGTGTGGGGATCTCTGACGGCACAAGGAGTTTGGGAATGTCAGGAGGTGAGATTACCGATCAATATTTTGGAACTCCGTGCAATTTTCAGAGCTCTTCAGTTTTGGCCTCTTCTGAAGAGAGAATCGTTCATTTGTTTTCAAACAGACAATGTCACAACTGTGGCATACATCAATCATCAAGTCCTCTGGCTATGAAAGAAGTATCTCGAATTTTGGTTTGGGCGGAATCCAGCTCCTGTCTAATCTCTGCGGTTCATATCCCAGGTATAGACAATTGGGAAGCGGATTATCTCAGTCGCCAAACGTTGCATCCGGGCGAATGGTCTCTTCACCCAGAGGTATTTCTTCAGATTGTTCAAATGTGGGAACTTCCAGAAATAGATCTGATGGCGTCTCATCTAAACAAGAAACTTCCCAGGTATCTGTCCAGATCCCGGGATCCTCAGGCGGAGGCAGTGGATGCATTATCACTTCCTTGGAAGTATCATCCTGCCTATATCTTTCCGCCTCTAGTTCTTCTTCCAAGAGTAATCTCCAAGATTCTGAAGGAATGCTCGTTTGTTCTGCTGGTAGCTCCGGCATGGCCTCACAGGTTTTGGTATGCGGATCTTGTCCGGATGGCCTCTTGCCAACCGTGGACTCTTCCGTTAAGACCAGACCTTCTGTCACAAGGTCCTTTTTTCCATCAGGATCTGAAATCCTTAAATTTAAAGGTATGGAGATTGAACGCTTGATTCTTGGTCAAAGAGGTTTCTCTGACTCTGTGATTAATACTATGTTACAGGCTCGTAAATCTGTATCTCGAGAGATATATTATAGAGTCTGGAAGACTTATATTTCTTGGTGTCTTTCTCATAATTTTTCTTGGCATTCTTTTAGAATACCGAGAATTTTACAGTTTCTTCAGGATGGTTTAAGGGTTTGTCCGCAAGTTCTTTGAAAGGACAAATCTCTGCTCTTTCTGTTCTTTTTCACAGAAAGATTGCTATTCTTCTTGATATTCATTGTTTTGTACAAGCTTTGGTTCGTATAAAACCTGTTATTAAGTCAATTTCTCCTCCTTGGAGTTTGAATTTGGTTTTGGGAGCTCTTCAAGCTCCTCCGTTTGAACCTATGCATTCATTGGACATTAAATTACTTTCTTGGAAAGTTTTGTTCCTTTTGGCCATCTCTTCTGCCAGAAGAGTTTCTGAATTATCTGCTCTTTCTTGTGAGTCTCCTTTTCTGATTTTTCATCAGGATAAGGCGGTGTTGCGAACTTCTTTTGAATTTTTACCTAAAGTTGTGAATTCCAACAACATTAGTAGAGAAATTGTGGTTCCTTCATTATGTCCTAATCCTAAGAATTCTAAGGAGAAATCGTTGCATTCTTTGGATGTTGTTAGAGCTTTGAAATATTATGTTGAAGCTACGAAATCTTTCCGTAAGACTTCTAGTCTATTTGTTAACTTTTCCGGTTCTAGAAAAGGCCAGAAAGCTTCTGCCATTTCTTTGGCATCTTGGTTGAAATCTTTAATTCATCTTGCCTATGTTGAGTCGGGTAAAACTCTGCCTCAAAGAATTACAGCTCATTCTACTAGGTCAGTTTCTACTTCCTGGGCGTTTAGGAATGAAGCTTCGGTTGACCAGATTTGCAAAGCAGCAACTTGGTCCTCTTTGCATACTTTTACTAAATTCTACCATTTTGATGTATTTTCTTCTTCTGAAGCAGTTTTTGGTAGAAAAGTACTTCAGGCAGCGGTTTCAGTTTGAATCTTCTGCTTATGTTTTTCGTTAAACTTTATTTTTGGGTGTGGATTATTTTCAGCATTAATTGGCTGTCTTTATTTTATCCCTCCCTCTCTAGTGACTCTTGTGTGGAAAGATCCACATCTTGGGTAGTCATTATCCCATACGTCACTAGCTCATGGACTCTTGCTAATTACATGAAAGAAAACATAATTTATGTAAGAACTTACCTGATAAATTCATTTCTTTCATATTAGCAAGAGTCCATGAGGCCCGCCCTTTTTTTGTGGTGGTTATGATTTTTGTATAAAGCACAATTATTCCAATTCCTTATTTTATATGCTTTCACACTTTTTTATCACCCCACTTCTTGGCTATTCGTTAAACTGAATTGTGGGTGTGGTGAGGGGTGTATTTATAGGCATTTTGAGGTTTGGGAAACTTTGCCCCTCCTGGTAGGAATGTATATCCCATACGTCACTAGCTCATGGACTCTTGCTAATATGAAAGAAATGAATTTATCAGGTAAGTTCTTACATAAATTATGTTTTTGTTTTTCCAAGAGTATCTCCAAGATCATAATGGAACGATCTTATGTGTTTCTGATGGCACCAGCTTGGTCTCTCAGGTTTTGGTATGCAGACCTTGTCAGGATGTCCAGTTGCCAGCCTTGGTTACATCCTTTAAGGCTAGACTTCCTTTTTCAGGGGCTGTTTTTTCCATCAGGATCTCAAATCTCTTATTTTGAAGGCATGGAAATTGAACGCTTAAGTGTTTAGTCATAGAGATTTCTCTGACTCCGTTGTTTGCACTATGATACATCATAAGTCTGTTTCTAGGAGAATTTATTTTCGGGTTAGGAAAACCTATATTTCATGATAATTCTACTCATGATTATTGGCATTCTTTTAGAATTCCTAGGATTTTACAGTTTCTTCAGGATGGTTTGGATAAAAGTTTTGTCTGCAAATTTTTTGAAAGGACAAATTTCTCCTCTTTCTGTCTAATTTCTTAGAAAGATTGCTAAACTTCCTGAAATTATTCACTCTTTTGTTCAGGCTTTTATTCATATTAAACCTGTTTTTAAATCTATTTCTCCTCCTTGGAGTCTCAATTTTGGTTTTGAAAATTTTACAGGCTCCTTCTTTTGAGTCTATGCATTTTACGGACATTAAATTATTTTCTTGGAAAGTTTTATTTATTTTGGCTATCTCTTCTGCTTGAACATTTTATGTATTATCTGCTCACTCTTGTGAGTTTCTGTATCTCATTTTCAATCAAGATGAAGCTGTTTTGCAGACTTAATTTAAATTTTTGCCTAAAGTTGTGAATTCTAACAACATCAATAATTTTCTTGGCCTTAGTCTTTTTTTTTTTTTTTTTTTTGTCCTTGACCTCTCCTGATTCTTAAAATTTCTTTAACTACTTGAATACCACATCCTGAGTATTCAGTTTGTTTACTTATTTCCTTTTGAGAGTGGCCTTCCTGATGCAAAAGTATATGTCTGTCAAATTCTGTGATCTTTTGCTTTTTGAATGGAATGATGAGATTGACAGTCGTTCTTATTAGCAAGCTTTCAATTAACTAAACTCATACCACATGTGTATGTAATGCTCAAGCATGTTTTGCACACACCTGGTGTAATAGACCTTTTTTCACAGAAGTAATTTTGACACGAAATAGTAGAAATACAGGTGTTAGCAATGACATTAATTAAGTTTCCATTTAGGTTTATGAGAGCCAGGTTCCTTCTATTGCTCAAGTGTAAGGGGAGGTCACACTAAATAATTGCTATTTCTTTCATGTAATTGGCAAGAGTCCATGAGCTAGTGACGTATGGGATATACAATCCTACCAGGAGGGGCAAAGTTTCCCAAACCTCAAAATACCTAAAAATAAATACCCCTCACCACACCCACAATTCCGTTTTACAAACTTTGCCTCTTATGGAGGTGGTGAAGTAAGTTTGTGCTTGATTTTTTGTTTTTCTTCTATGATAAGCGTTTCTAAGCATTCTGAACCCTAATTCCTCTCAGAGTACAGTGTTTGTCAGAGTGATATGAAGAGATTATCGCTTATTGATTTTTATGGTTTCTCTCGTGGGAAATCTTTTCAAGGGTTCTCTGTTATCGGTTATAGGGATTCATCTTCTACCTCCCTTTTCAGATTGACGATATACTCTTATATACCATTACCTCTGCTGATAGTTTTCAGTACTGGTTTGGCTATCTGCTATATGTGGATGGGTGTCTTTCGTTAAGTATATAATTATTTATGATAGTCTCAGCTATGGTTGGCGCTTTATGTATTTATATAAAGTTCTAAATATGTGTTTACTTATATTTGCCATGAGTCAGGTCTATGTATATTACCCTTTGCAGTCTAACAATTTCAGTATGGGAATCATGTTTTAGGAAGTTATTTTTTTTAATATTTACTTACCTGGGGTTTAGTCTTTTTTTTCCAATTTGACTTGTTTCTCTAAAAATTTGCGGGCAAATTTAGTCTCGCGAGGGAGCAAAATGTTATTGCATCATTTTTGCCGCAAAAGTTTTTTGGCTTGAATGTGCGTTTATGATGATGCAAGTTAGTCATTTCCTGCGTCTTAGTTGACGTCAGGTTGTTTAGCGCAAAGTTGCGTCTGTTATGACTCGAGTTGTCATTTCCAGATGTTTGTTGGTGGCAAAAATGTTTTATACTTTGCGCCATACTTGGCGCCAAATTTTATTTTTATTTTACCCCACTTCCTATATGCTCCTTGCCTTCTTTATGCTCAGAGGGCTATGCTATTTGTTTTTTTTTTGCCTATTTTAGCATTTGCATTTTTTCCCGTTTCTGAAACTGCTATATGAGGAAATAAGATATTTTTTTGTTTAAATGTTATTTTTTCTTTTACAAGATGTCTCAATCTGATCCTTTCTCAAAAGCTGCTGTAGGAACCCTGCTGCATGAATACAATTCTACCAAAGCTAAGTGTATCTGTTGTAAGATAGCTGAGATTATGTCTCCAGCTGTAGTATGTAACAGTTGTCATTAAAAGCTTTTGCATGCAGAAAATGTTTCTATTAGTACTAGTACAGTATCTGTTGTTTCTTCAACATCTAATGTACCTGATATCCCTGTTGATATGAAAAATTATATTGCTGATGCGATACAGAAGGCTATGTCTGCTATTTTGCCTTCTAATAAACGTAAAAGGTCTTTTAAAACTTCTCATGATACTGATGAATTTTGTAATGACCGACAACATACTGATATATCCACTTCTAAAGAGGATCTCTCTGACTCAGAAGATCCTGCTTCAGACATTGACATTGATAAATCAACTTATCTTTTTAATATTGAGTATATTCTTTCTTTGTTGAAAGAATTATTGATTACTTTGGATATTGAGGAGTCTGGTTCTCTTGATAACAAATCCAGTAAACGTTTAAATTCTGTTTATAAACCTCCTGTGATTAATCCTGAGGTTTTTCCTGTTCCTGATGCTTTTTCTGATGTGATTGCTAAGGAATGGTCTAAGCCTGGTACTTCTTTTGTTCCTTCTAGGTTTAAAAGGTTGTACCCTTTGCCAGTGGCTAAATTAGAGTTTGGGGAAAAGTCCTTAAGGTTGATAGGGATATTTCTACTCTTGCCAAGCGTACTGCTATTCCTATGGAAGATAGTACTTCCTTTAAGGATCCTTTAGATAGGAAAATTTAATCTCATCTTAGGAAAGCTTATTTACATTCTGGCTATATTCTCAGGCCTGCCATTTCTGTGGCTGATGTTGCGGCTGCATCGACTTTTTGGTTGGATAGCTTAGCACAACGGGAAAAAGATTCTGATTTGTCTAGCATTGTTCGTTTCCTTCAATATGCTAATCATTTTCTCTGTGATGCTATTTTTGATATCGTTAAGATTGATTTTAAAAATTATATATCTGGCTATTTTAGCAAGAAGAGCTTAATGGCTCAAATCATTAAATGCTGCCATGGTATCTAAATCTAGTTTACTATCTCTATCATTTCAGGTTAATAATTTGTTTGGTTCTCAGTTGGATTCTATTATTTCCACTATTACTGGGGGGGGGGGGAGTTTTTTGGCCCCAGGTTAAAAAAATCTAAGGGTAAAACTAGAGCTTCTAATCGGTTTCTTTCCTTTCGTCAGAATAGAGAACAGAAAACCACTCCTTCCCCTAAGGACTCTGGCTTCAATTGGAAGCCATCTTCGAGTTGGAATAAATCCAAGCCTTTTAAGAAACCAAAGCCAGCCCCCAAAACTGTATGAAGGTGCGGCCCTCAATCCAGTTCTCTTATTTCAAGACGTTTGGGCAGGTTCCATTCAGAATCATTGGATTCCTGTGAAAAGGTTTTTCTTCATAAATGGAAAGAGTCCACAGCTGCATTCATTACTTTTCGGAAAAAAGAACCTGGCCACCAGGAGGAGGTAAAGACACCCCAGCCAAAGGCTTAAATACTCCTGCCACTTCCCTCATCCCCCCAGTCATTCTTTGCCTTTTGTCCCAGGAGGTTGGCAGAGAAGTGTCAGAAGTTTTCGATAGTTTCTTATGGAGGGTAGTACTCTTCAGCCTCTCAGTGAGAACATGGATGAAGGTTAGAGTCCGGAGATGCAGGAAGTCTTTTTGCGAAACCATCCCGATAAATATTAACAGCTCCACAAGCAATCAGCATTGACGAGTTTCGCTACCTGCCTTTTTCTCTCAAGTCCATTGCAGAAGCGACGCGACTATCTGTCACACTTGATGGGCCGTGTTCCTGTTCCACGGCGTAGATTCCGGTAAGATTGTTTCATTTTACTTTCATCATGGATGTATTGTTATTTCAACTGTTTATCCGAGAGGGGCTACAACCTTTCGGGGATAACTTTAACATAGGGTCTCAGTGAGGCTCCTTTTTGTATCTAGGAATCAATGGTTAATATCTCCTGAGGGGGATTATTGAACGGGGGGGTTTATAATCATGTTTATGTGATTTTGTCTGCTACTGTGTAGTGTCGCTTCGGCTTATGGCTATTTTGTAACATAACGGCCTATGTCTAGTGACACAGCCTTTTCGTTCGGGCACGCTTTTGCATGGGCTGCGCGGTTTACCTTGTGACTCCATTTCTGATTTCCTGACCGCGTGGCAATGGAGAATTCCTCGCTGGTGTCTGGTTATCTGGAGGTGGCAGTGTCCCAGTTATGGAGAATTATTGGAGACGGATGTCTCTGATTCTGACTCTACTTCTTGCGAAGAATATGAATTGGACCGGGTGATATATGCCAGTCCATTATGTTCCGAATGCCGTTTTAGAGTGCTCTGTTCCTTGGGATTGGAGAATCGGGTGCCCACTGAGCCATCCGTCTCTGGGGATTCTATTTCTCACGAGACTAGTTCCCTACCATCAACTATTACTACGCATGCAGGTAACCCAAACGCTACTTATCCTTTCTAGGGAGTGTGGCCTGTTACCATCGGAGGTTACGACACTGTTCCGCATGGCCATATTTTTGGCGCTGACACATCTGCACCTCCCGGTAGTGTGCTTATGATATTGTCTGTGTTTAGTTAACCGGTGCTCTTCAGGAATGGGATCACCTGGTCCAGGTCAGCCTTACGGGGGAGCGACTGCCCCATAGGCCTCAGGGGGTCAACCTTCGGGGGCCGGTGTTTCCTTTTGTCCTGGTGGAGGTATGTTGCGCCTTCCGTGTTAGACTGGCGTGCCTTCGTGCGTGTCCTACTAAGGCGCGTTTTTGGTGTTGCTGGAGGATCACACTCTTAATGGATCTGGGGATTCTCAGTCTTACACTGCGACTGGCTTGCATTCATAGACATAAGGGGATGAAGTAATCCTCTTATAGTCTGTTATTTGTGTATCCTTTTCCAGTTCTGAGCTTGGAAGTCTCGGACCCCTGTTGGGCTGGTCCTGCGGGTCTGTCCGTTTTTCCTGGGCGATAACCTACGGGTTGCCTTATCTTTATTTTCATCAGGTGAGAATGATTTTTATTTGGTCTAAAGCTCATGTTGTGGTATGATGTTTCCTTTGGTAATTTTCCTCTCTGGAATTGATACTCACGATTTTTTTGGTTGCACTGTTTACAAAAGTCTGTCTGACTGTTCTTTATACCTCCATCATCTGTGGCCTTGACAGTTCTGGGGCCCTTGGTTTCAGGCTGGTCCTGACTGGGTAAAAAATCCTTCTGTCTTTGAGGCCTAGTGGCACCCTTTTATGTCTGGTTGGTCCGATGAGGGCTCCTAGTGATCACAATATTATTTGTGTGGTTGTCTTGTTTTATTTTACAAGCTTCAACTAGCGTCCTGAGAGGACTTGAGGGTCCGTGGTTGTTAAGGGGCATGGGGGATTGGTTCAGTCCTCATTCGCCTTTCAATCTAGTGGGCCAGGACTCCGTTGATCCGCGGCAACATGCTCAGTTGTTTCCGATTTTTTTCGGGAACTAGAGTGTTTCTTCCCATTGCGGGTTGGAGGCTTGGAGGATTTAGTCCTTCATACTGCTGTTCTTATGGTTTTGCCTTTCATGGTCTCTTTGGAAGTGTCCTTTTAGGATTTGTTCCTTTTAGAGGTTATCTTCCTTTGGGTCGAGACTTTCTGGACTTTGTCCGGTTTTTCTGGTGGCTTTGGCCGGTTATTTAGGAATTGAAGGCCGTGAGGCTCTGTCTTCCTTCGGGACTTATTTGTCTCAATATCAGGGGCGATAGGTGGTGTTGTCTCTTTTTCCAAGCTTTTTGCTTAGGGGATGTTTTTCTGCCTTGGGTTTGGGATGCTTTGCATTCTTCTCCCTTGGGTGTGGTTCTCTGGAACGTTGATCTGAAAGGAGTATAGAGACTAGCCTTTCTTCTACGCTCTTTCGGGTAACTCTGTTCTCGTTTAATTTGCCTTAGTGCTGCCCTTGGGGCCTTTTGGGCTCTAGAGAAATTGTGTGACTTTGTTGCGGCCGAATACCTTGCTGGGGGGGTGTTCACCTCCGGCTAAGGGTGTTTTCTTCCCTTTGGGCTGGGAATTACGAATTAGTCCTTTACCCGTTATCCGGATTTCCCGGTTCTCATCCCTTGTGAGGTCTGATTGCTTCAAACGAGGTATCTTGTGTTCCCTGAGGTTCGTTCTAGGACAATTCTGGGTCCTGGGTCCGGAGTTCTTGTCTTGGATCCTTCTTGGATGTCTGGAGACTTATGTGGACTTGTTTGTGATGACCCAGTTTTTTTCAGGGACCCTATGTTGCGACATAGGGGCTAGCTCATTGGGCTTGCAAGCAGGTAGACCAGAGTTTACATCCACCTTCGGCTACTGGTTATAAACTTTAAGGCCTGACTTGTCCTTCGGACGGAGTGTGCTCCTCTGTGGGCAGTTTTTTTCTCTCTCTCTGTTGGGTCAACAGTGAAGTTTAGATGATTTTTCATTCGGCCGTGTTTTGATCATACTATGGCTTCACGTTTTGTGTATATGTACGCTGTTCTTATCTGTGTCCTTCCCTTTGGAGGAGATAGTTTATCTTCCTTATGAGTTGGGGTTTCCTCTCTCTGAAGGGTCTTTGTCCTGCCCTGTTTGTAGGTCGGATCAGGTGGCTTATTTCTGTAAGGGGCAGCATCTGCTGCTCTGTGGGCTCTGTTCCACCTGTTGGAAATTGATCTCTCTAGGTAGAGACTGTCTAAGAGTTGTGACAGGTCTTCCTACGGATCTTTTGCACTTTTCTCTGTTCCAGGTCCTAGGGGGTTCTCCTTGGGAGTGTTTGGGTGGGTGAGTCCCCCCTTTTTTCTTTCCATTCCCTGGGGGCTTGTGGTTGGGGTCTTTCTGTCCCCCTGTCTATCAGACATGTCTGTCGCTTGGGCTGGTCTGGTGTTGGAGCAGGATCTGAGATCTGTTGCTCTGTTATTTCGTCCTCATAGCATTCGAGGTACAGTAAGCCTTTTTGAGGTTTCTCCTTTATCCACATTCAAGATTTGTGGGAAGGACTGGCGGCTCTTACATAGCCTGTGACGTTATCTGCTGATTAGTGGATACTTGGCAATCTGAATGATCCTATCTTCAGCTGCTTTCTACTTGCCCTGCAAGTATTTAAGTTTCAGAGTCATTTTTAGATGACTGCAGCGTGCAGTGTTTTTGCTTCAGGTGTTTTTCGTCAGACCTATCTGAGCTTGCTGCAAGAGGTTTCGTTCTGAATATTTTGATATTCTGAGATACCTTTTTGCGACTTGGGGACCTTCGTCTTCAGTTGCTTTCTACAGTGCGGTTGCACTGTGTTAGGGGAAGATCCTCTCTCTGTTTCAGAGGCTTTATCCCGTGGTTTATATTTCTGGAGTCTGGGCGTTGCCTCCCCTTGTTTCTATGAGACTGGTTGGGTCTCTGTTAGCCTGACCCGGTTTCTCAGGTTTTATTTAGTACCTTTGTGCCCTTTTTAGGGTTTTTTTTCTGGATTTCCTTATGCTAGCTGGAAGCTATCTCAGCATTCTAATGCACTGTGGCTACTCTGCACTATAGCAAACCGTAGGTTGCAAGTTCGATCTTCGGCAAGGTCTACTCCGCCTTTGCTCCTTTCGAGGTTGATAAAATGAGCAGCGCTTTGAGTCCCTTAAGGGGGGATTAGCCGAGCTTTACAAGTACAATCCTGTTTTCCCTATGTCTTTTCTTCTTTGTGGAAGAATACGGTAGTTTGTTTCCTTTCTTTAGTAAGGGGTGTATTGTTTGGAGACCGACTGCTGGGGACGGTGTCTTGGAGGCTGTTGACTCAGTTGAGTCTAGTTCCTGCGGTCTCTAGCAAGGTTGTGGACTATCTGCGGTCAGGGTCCTTGGGCCTTTTCTTTTTCAAAGTAGTTCTCGGCTTCGGATGAAGCGGGATGTTGTTGGGTAGGGTTTTTCAGGCCTGGTACCCTCAGAATAGGCTGCCTCTTGTACCCTCCCGTTTTTGCATTCAGTGTCCTCTATAGCTTGGGTATTGTTTTCCCAAAAGTAATGAATGCAGCTGTGGACTCTTTTTCCATTTATGAAGAAAAACTTAAACTATGCTTACCTGATCATTTTCTTTTCTTCAGATGGAGAGAGTCCATAGCTCCCCACCCGTATTTTTCTGTGGGGCGTCTTATTTTTTATTCTTCTGGCACCTTTCACCCTGGTATTTCTTCTACTGTTCCTTGTTCCTCGGCAGAATGACTGGGGCATGAGGGAAGTGGGAGAAGTATTTAAGCCTTTTGGCTGGGGTGTGTCTGCCTTCTCCTGGTGGCCAGGTTCTTATTTCTCAAAAGTAATGAATGCAGCTGTGGACTCCATCTGAACAAAAGAAAATTATAAGGTAAGCATAATTTAAGTTTTTTTCTCTCTCACATTCCAGCAAATCCTGTGAAAGCTCAGGCCTTTCTAAAGTGTGTTAAAGATCTGGAGCTTTCAGGGGTGATTGTACCAGTTCCACTTCTGGAACAGGGTTTGGGTTTTTATTCAAATCTATTCATTGTCCCGAAGAAGGAAAATTTATTCAGACCAGTTCTGGATCTGAATTTTTTTAATTGCTTTGTAAGGGTCCCAACTTTAAAGATGGTGACTATAAGGACTATTGTGCTTTTTGTTCAGCAAACTCATTATATGTCCACAGTAGACTTAAAGGATGCATATCTTCACATTCTGATTGATCCAGACCACTATTGGTTTCTGAGATTCTCTTTTCTAGACAAGCATTACCAATTTGTTGCTCTTCCATTTTCCAAGATTCTAGGTGCCCTTTTATCTGTAATCAGAGAGTAGGGTATTGCAGGGTTTCCTTATTTAAACAATATCTTTGTACTGGCTCAATCTTTTCATTTAGCAGTATCTCGCACAAATCAAATTGTGATGTTTCTTCAAAAACATGGTTGGAGGATCAATTTAACAAAGATTTTCTTGATTCCTCAGACATATCATATGAGACCTCTTTAGCTTTGCATGCTAAATCAATGGTGCAGGGATTATACTCGGATATCACAATTGATATTCTAAAATCCCAACACTCAACTCTCTCTGACTTGGTGGTTAAACCATCACCTTATTGTTCAAGGGGCCTCCTTTGTTTGTACTTCCTGGACTGTGATTTCAACAGAGGCAAGTCTGACAGTTTGGGGAGCTGTCTGAGGGTCTCTGACAGCACAAGGGGTTTGGAATCCTCAAGAGGCGAGGTTACCAATCAATATTTGAGAACTCTGTTCTATTTTCAGGGCTCTTCAGGCTTGTCCTCTACTAAAGAGAGAATCATTCATTCGTTTTCAGACAGACAATATCACAACTGTGGCATATGTCAATAATCAGGGTGGGACTCTCAGTCCATTAGCGATGAAAGAAGTATCTTGAATACTTTCTTGGGCAGAATTCAACTCCTGTCTTATATCTGCAATACATATCCCGGGTGTAGACAATTGGGAAGCGGATTATCTCAGCCGTCAGACTTTACATCCAGGGGAGTGGTCTCTCCATCTAGATGTATTTTGTCAGATTGTACAGATGTTGGGTCTTCCTGAAATAGATCTCATGGCTTCCCATCTAAACAAGAAACTACCCAGGTATCTTACCAGGTCCAGGGATCCTTAGGTGGCTGAGATGGTAGATGCGTTAGCCGTTCTTTGGCCATACCAACTTGCTTACATCTTTCCACCTCTAGTTCTTCTTCCAAGGAGGATCGCCAAGATCATAATGGAACAATCGCATGTGTTTAAGATAGCACTAGCATGGCCTCACAGATTTTGGTTTGTGGATCTTGTCCAGATATCAAGTTGCCAACCTTGGCCACTTCCATTAAGGCCAGATCTGTCTCAAGGGCAGTTTTTCCATCAGGATTTCAAATCGCTAAATTTGAAGGTATTGAAATTGAACGCTTAGTCATAGAGGTTTCTCTGACTCGGTGATTAATACTATGCTACAGGCTTGTAAGTCTGTTTCAAGGAAAATTTATCGGGTTTGGAAAACCTATATTTCATGGTGTTCTCATAAATTCTCTTGACATTCTTTTAGAATTCCTAGAATATTACAGTTTCTTCAGAATGGTTTGGATAAAGGTTTGTCTGCAAGTACTTTGAAGGGACAAATCTCTGCTCTTTCTGTTTTATTTCATAGAAAGGTTGCTAAGCTTTTTGATATTCACTGTTTTGTTCAGGCTTTGGTCCTAGGAAAGGTCAGAAAGCCTCTGCCATTTATTTGGCATCTTGTTTAAAGCTTTTGATTCACAAGGCTTATTTAGAGGCGGGGCAATCTCCGCCTCAGAGAATTACAGCACATTCTACTAGATCAGTCGCCAGTTTTTAGGCTTTTAAGAATGAAGCTTCAGTTGATCAGAATTGCAAAGCAGCAACTTAGTCTTCTTTGCATACATTTACTAAATTTTACCATTTTGATGTATTTGCTTCTTCTGAAGCAGTCTTTATGATTTAAGTTTTTTTCTTGTAATTTATGTGAAATTTATGAGAGACTTAATTTTTTGTGTGGATTTATTTTTTTCAGCGGAATTGGCTGTTTTTATTTTATCCCTCCCTTTCTAGTGACTCTTCTGTGGTCTTCCACATCTTGGGTATTTCTATCCCATACGTCACTAGCTCATAGACTCTTGCCAATTACATGAAAGAAAACATAATTTATGTAAGAACTGATCAACCTGATAAATTCATTTCTTTCATATTGGCAAGAGTCCATGAGTCCCACCCTTTTTATGGTGGTTATGATTTTTGTATAAAAGCACAATTATATTTCCAGTTCCTTTTTTTTGTATGCTTTTTTACTCCTTATTTTATCACACCACTACTTGTCTATTCGTTAAACTGAATTGTGGGTGTGGTGAGGGGTGTATTTATAGGCATTTTGAGGTTTAGGAAACTTTGCCCCTCCTGGTAGGATTGTATATCCCATATGTCACTAGCTCATGGACTCTTGCCAATATGAATGAAATGAATTTATCAGGTAAGTTCTTACATAAATTGTTTTTAGCCTATAGAAGCTGTTTTTCAGTTTTTTTGTTTTTTAATACTGCATACAAATATCCTGTATTGTCTGGTTGTAATCTAATTAAGAGACTAAGAAATAATTATACATGGTCATTCTACCATTGCTTAAACAACAAATCTAATGGTGGCCTTAGACTTGCACAGTACTGTATGTGCAGGCCAATCAGCAGCTTTCTCCCAGTAGTGCATAACTTCTGTGCCTACTAAAGTATGTTTGTTTAACAAAGTATTTCAAGAGAATTAAGCAAACCAAATGTTAGTAAATTGAAAAAGTGGTAAAAACATTCATGATTCAGGTAAAACATTCAAATTTTACGCACTGATGTAAAGAAGAAAATGCAGATACTGGTCTAAAATACATTATGAAGCTCTTTAAAACTTACTTCGAAGCTTAGCACTGTTGATGAGGTTAGGCTGGGACACTCATTGAAAGTAGCTTCGAAAAGAAGAACAACAGACGCTCTCTTCCCACCCCCCTCCCTGCAAAGACATAACAGAAACATGAGCTAGAAGGGGTCTGTAAATGCATGTTTGTATCTTACACTGTGGGGCTTGCTTAGTCTGAAAATCATCATGATGTTAACAACAAAAAAGTTACTTTAAAATTAATATTGTTTCTGATCACTTGGATGTGGCTGCCAAGCTCCAGCCACCGATGACATCACAATTTGGGCTGCATCTATTGACCAGAAACAATAGTCAATTTAAAATAACTTTTTTTTCTTTCATGTAATTAGCAAGAGTCCATGAGCTAGTGACGTATGGGATATACATTCTTACCAGGAGGGGCAAAGTTTCCCAAACCTTAAAATGCCTATAAATACACCCCTCACCACACCCACAATTCAGTTTTACAAACTTTGCCTCCGATGGAGGTGGTGAAGTAAGTTTGTGCTAGATTCTACGTTGATATGCGCTCCGCAGCAAGTTGGAGCCCGGTTTTCCTCTCAGCGTGCAGTGAATGTCAGAGGGATGTGAGGAGAGTATTGCCTATTTGAATGCAGTAATCTCCTTCTACGGGGTCTATTTCATAGGTTCTCTGTTATCGGTCGTAGAGATTCATCTCTTACCTCCCTTTTCAGATTGACGATATACTCTTATATATACCATTACCTCTGCTGATTCTCGTTTCAGTACTGGTTTGGCTTTCTACAAACATATAGATGAGTGTCCTGGGGTAAGTAAATCTTATTTTCTGTGACACTCTAAGCTATGGTTGGGCACTTTGTTTATAAAGTTCTAAATATATGTATTCAAACATTTATTTGCCTTGACTCAGAATGTTCAACTTTCCTTATTTTCAGACAGTCAGTTTCATATTTGGGATAATGCATTTGAATTAATCATTTTTTTCTTACCTTCAAAAATTTGACTCTGTTTTTCCTGTGGGCTGTTAGGCTCGCGGGGGCTGAAAATGCTTCATTTTATTGCGTCATTCTTGGCGCGGACTTTTTTGGCGCAAAAATTCTTTTCCGTTTCCGGCGTCATACGTGTCGCCGGAAGTTGCGTCATTTTTTTACGTTATTTTGCGCCAAAAATGTCGGCGTTCCGGATGTGGCGTCATTTTTGGCGCCAAAAGCATTTAGGCGCCAAATAATGTGGGCGTCTTATTTGGCGCTAAAAAATAAGGGCGTCGCTTTTGTCTCCACATTATTTAAGTCTTATTTTTTCAGTGCTTCTGGTTGCTAGAAGCTTGTTCTTTGGCATTTTTTCCCATTCCTGAAACTGTCATTTAAGGAATTTGATCAATTTTGCTTTATATGTTGTTTTTTCTCTTACATATTGCAAGATGTCTCACGTTGCATCTGAGTCAGAAGATACTACAGGAAAATCGCTGTCTACTGCTGGAGCTACCAAGCTAAGTGTATCTGCTATAATTTTTGGTATCTGTTTCTCCAGCTGTTGTTTGTATTGCATGTCATGACAAACTTATTAATGCAGATAAAATTTCCTTTAGTACTGTTACATTACCTGTTGCTGTTCCGTCAACATCTAATTTTCAGAGTGTTCCTGATAAACATAAGAGATTTTATTTTTTAAATCCATTAAGAAGGCTATGTCTGTTATTTCTCCTTCTAGTTTACATAAAAGTCTTTTAAAACTTCTCTTTTTTCAGATGAATTTTTAAATGAACATCATCATTCTGATACTGATAATGGTTCTTCTGGTTCAGAGGTTTCTGTCTCAGAGGTTGATGCTGATAAATCTTTGTATTTGTTCAAGATGGAATTTATTCGTTCTTTATTTAAAGAATTATTAATTGCATTAGAAATAGAGGATTCTGGTCCTCTTGATTCTAAATCTAAACGTTTAAATAAGGTTTTTAAATCTCCTGTAGTTATTCCAGAAGTGTTTAATCTCCCTGATGCTATTTCTGAAGTAATTTCCAGGGAATGGAATAATTTGGGTAATTCTTTTACTCCTTCTAAACGTTTAAGCAATTATATCCTGTGCCATCTGACAGATTAGAGTTTTTTGGGACAAAATCCCTAAGGTTAATGGGGCTGTCTCTTCTCCTGCTATATTTTTAGCGGATGTTGCTGCAGCTTCAACTTTTTGGATAGAAGCTTTAGCGCAACAAGTAACAGATCATAATTTTATAGCATTATTATTATTCTATAACATGCTAATAATTTTATTGGTGATACCATCTTTTGATATCATTAGAGTTGATGTCAGGTATATGTCTCTAGCTATTTTAGCTAGAACAGCTTTATGGATTAAACTTGGAATACTGATATGTCTTCTAAGTCAACTTTGCTTTCCCTTTCTTTTCAGGGTAATAAATTATTATTTCAACTGTTTCTGGAAGGAAGGGAACTTTTTTACCAAAGGATAAAAAATCTAAGGTAAATTTAGGTCTAATGATCATTTCGTTCCTTTCCTCACAATAAGGAACAAAAGCCTGATCCTTCATTCTCAGGAGCGGTATCAGTTTGGAAACTATTTCCAGTTTGGAATATATCCAAGCCTTTTAGAAAACCTATAGCCAGCTCCTAAGTACCCATGAAGGTGCGGACCTTATTCCAGCTCAGCTGGTATGAGGCAGATTACGTTTTCTTCAAAGAAATTTTGATCAATTCCGTTCTCAATTTCTGGTTTCAGAACATTGTTTCAGAAAGGTACAGAATTGGCTTCAGTTAAGGCCTCCTGCTAAGAGATTTTTTTCTTTCCCGTGTCCCAGTTAACACAGCAAAGGCTCAGCATTTCTGAAATATGTTTCAGATTTAGAGTTGGCTGGAGTAATTATGCCAGTTCCAGTTCTGGAACAGGGGCTGGGGTTTTATTTTATCTCTTCATTGTACTAAAGAAGGTCAATTCCTTCAGACCAGTTTCGGATCTATCAATATTGAATCGTTATGTAAGGATACCAACATTCAAGATGGTTACTGTAGGACTGTCCTGCCTTTTGTTTAGCAAGGGCATTATATGTCTACAATAGATTTACAGGATGTGTATCTACATATTCCGATTCATCCAGATCACTTTTAGTGTCTGAGATTCTCTTTTTAGACATGCATTACCAGTTTTGTGGCTCTACCGTTTGGCCTAGCCTCAGTTCCAAGAATTTCTTTCAAAGGTTCTCGGTGCCCTTCTTTCTGTAATCAGAGAACAGGGTTTTTTGGTATTTCCTTATTGGACAATATCTGGGTACTTGCTCAGTCTTCTCATTTTCGAAGAATCTCATACGAATCGACTTGTGTTGTTTCTTCAAGTTCATGGTTGGAGGATCAATTTACCAATCAGTTCATTGATTCCTCAGACAAGTGTAACCTTTTTAGGTTTCTAGAATAGATTGTGTCTATGACTCTGTCCTTGTCAGACAAGAGAAGTTTAACATTGATATCAGCTTGTCAAAACCTTCAGTCACAATCATTCCCTTTGGTAGCCTTATGCATGGAAATTTTAGGTCTTAGGACTGCCGCATCAAATGCGATCTCCTTTGCTCGTTTTCACATGCGACCTCTTCAGCTCTGTATGCTGAACCAATGGTGCAGGGATTACTCAAAGATATCTCAATTAATATCTTTAAACCGATTATACGACACTCTCTGACATGGTGGGCAGATCACCATCGTTTAGTTCAGGGGGCTTCTTTGTTCTTCCGACCTGGACTATAATCTCAACAGATGAAAGTCTTACAGGTTGGGGAGCTGTGTGGGGGTATCTGACGGCACAAGGGGTTTGGGAATCTCAGGAGGTGAGATTTCCGATCTATATTTGGAACTCCGTGCAATTTCAGAGCTCTTCAGTCTTGGCCTCTTCTGAAGAGAGAGTTGTTCATTTGTTTTCAGATAAGACAATGTCACAACTGTGGCATGCATCAATCATCAAGGAGGGACTCACAGTCCTCTGGCTATGAAAGAAGTATCTCGAATTTTGGTTTGGGTGGAATCCAGCTCCTGTCTAATCTCTGCGGTTCATATCCCAGGTATGGACAATTGGAAAGCGGATTATCTCAGTCGCCAAACGTTGCACCTGGGCGAATGGTCTTCACCCAGAGGTATTTCCTCAGATTGTTCAAATGTGGGAACTCTCAGAAATAGATCTGATGGTTTCTCATCTAAACAAGAAACTTCCCTGGTATCTGTCCGGATCCAGGGATCCTCGGGCGGAGGCAGTGGATGCATTATCTCTTCCTTACAAGTGTCATCCTGCCTATATCTTTCCGCCTCTTGTTCTTCTTCCAAGGGTATTCTTAATATTCTAAAGGAATGCTCGTTTGTCCTGCTGGTAGCTCCAGCATGGCCTCACAGGTTTTGGTATGCGGATCTTGTCCGGATGGCCTCTTGCCAGCTGTGGACTCTTCCGTTAAGATCAGTCTTTCTGTCTCAAGGTTCTTTTTTCCATCAGGATCTCAAAACCTTAATTTTAAGGTGTGGAGTTTGAACGCTTGATTCTTGGTCAAAGAGGTTTCTCTGACTCTGTGATTGATACTATGTGACAGGCTCGTAAATCTGTATCTAGAGAGATATATTATAGAGTCTGGAAGACTTATATTTCTTCAGGATGGTTTAGATAAAGGTTTGTCCGCAAGTTTCTTGAAAGACAAATCTCTGCTCTTTCTGTTCTTTTTCATAGAAGGATTGCTAATCTTCCTGATATTCGTTGTTTTGTACAAGCTTTGGTTTGTATAAAACCTGTCATTAAGTCAATTTCTCCTCTTTGGAGTTTGAATTTGGTTCTGGGGGCTCTTCAAGCTTCTCCTTTTGAACCCATGCATTCTTTGGTCGTTATATTACTTTCTTGGAAAGTTTTTTGTTTCTTTTGGCCATCTCTTCTGCCAGAAGAATCTCTGAATTATCTACTCTTTTTTGTGAGTCTCCTTTTCTGATTTTGCATCAGGATAAGGCGGTGCTGCGAACTTCTTTTGAATTTTTTACCTAAGGTTGTGAATTCTAACAACATTAGTAGAGAAATTGTGGTTCCTTCATTATGTCCTAATCCTATGAATTCTAAGGAGAAATCATTGCATTTTTTGGATGCTGTTAGAGCTTTGTATTATTATGTTGAAGCTACTAAGTCTTTCCGAAAGACTTCTAGTCTATTTGTCATCTTTTCCGGTTCTAGAAAAGACCAGAAAGCTTCTGCCATTTCTTTGGCATCTTGGTTGAAATCTTTATTTCATCATGCCTATGTTGAGTCGGGTAACACTCCGCCTCAAAGGATTACAGCTCATTCTACTAGGTCAGTTTCTACTTCCTGGGCGTTTAAGAATGAAGCTTCGGTTGATCAGATTTGCAAAACAGCAACTTGGTCCTCTTTGCATACTTTTACTAAATTCTACCATTTTGATGTGTTTTCTTCTTCTGAAGCAGTTTTTGGTAGAAACGTACTTCAGGCAGTGGTTTCAGTTTGAATCTTCTGCTTATGTTTTTTCATTAAAATTTTATTCTGGGTGTGGATTATTTTCAGCAGGAATTGGCTGTCTTTATTTTATCCCTCCCTCTCTAGTGACTCTTGTGTGGAAAGATCCACATCTTGGGTAGTCATTATCCCATACGTCACTAGCTCATGGACTCTTGCTAATTACATGAAAGAAAACATAATTTATGTAAGAACTTACCTGATAAATTCATTTCTTTCATATTAGCAAGAGTCCATGAGGCCCGCCCTTTTTTTGTGGTGGTTATGATTTTTTTGTATAAAGCACAATTATTCCAATTCCTTATTTTATATGCTTTCGCACTTTTTTCTTATCACCCCACTTCTTGGCTATTCGTTAAACTGAATTGTGGGTGTGGTGAGGGGTGTATTTATAGGCATTTTGAGGTTTGGGAAACTTTGCCCCTCCTGGTAGGAATGTATATCCCATACGTCACTAGCTCATGGACTCTTGCTAATATGAAAGAAATGAATTTATCAGGTAAGTTCTTACATAAATTATGTTTTTACTGTTACTGGGGTGCAAGAGGATATTTGCAGCTTAATCTAAAGTAAGGTTTTAAGATCACTAAGGTGTTGACTGTCCCTTTTAAATATTCTGGCTAAACGTAGCCAGCAATTGAAAAAATTAAAATACAGGGCCTCGATCCGATATGCAGCGTCGCCCGCAAAAGCCGGCGACGCCAAATTTTGCGTGGGTTTGGTATCCTTTATACGGCGTAACCTAGAAGTTACGCTCGTATATTTCTATAGTTTTCTCCAACATAGGTGTGTCCGGTCCACGGCGTCATCCTTACTTGTGGGATATTCTCTTCCCCAACAGGAAATGGCAAAGAGCCCAGCAAAGCTGGTCACATGATCCCTCCTAGGCTCCGCCTACCCCAGTCATTCTCTTTGCCGTTGTACAGGCAACATCTCCACGGAGATGGCTTAGAGTTTTTTAGTGTTTAACTGTAGTTTTTCATTATTCAATCAAGAGTTTGTTATTTTCAAATAGTGCTGGTACGTACTATTTACTCAGAAACAGAAAAGAGATGAAGAATTCTGTTTGTATGAGGAAAATGATTTTAGCAACCGTAACTAAAATCCATGGCTGTTCCACACAGGACTGTTGAGAGCATTAACTTCAGTTGGGGGAACAGTTTGCAGTCCTTTGCTGCTTGAGGTATGACACATTCTAACAAGACGATGTAATGCTGGAAGCTGTCATTTTCCCTATGGGATCCGGTAAGCCATGTTTATTACGATTGTAAATAAGGGCTTCACAAGGGCTTATTTAGACTGTAGACATTTTTTGGGCTAAATCGATTGATATTAACACTTATTTAGCCTTGAGGAATCATTTATTCTGGGTATTTTGATATAATAATATCGGCAGGCACTGTTTTAGACACCTTATTCTTTAGGGGCTTTCCCAAAGCATAGGCAGAGTCTCATTTTCGCGCCGGTGTTGCGCACTTGTTTTTGAGAGGCATGGCATGCAGTCGCATGTGAGAGGAGCTCTGATACTTATAAAAGACTTCTGAAGGCATCATTTGGTATCGTATTCCCCTTGGGTTTGGTTGGGTCTCAGCAAAGCAGATACCAGGGACTGTAAAGGGGTTAAAGCTTAAAACGGCTCCGGTTCCGTTATTTTAAGGGTTAAAGCTTCCAAAATTGGTGTGCAATATTTTCAAGGCTTTAAGACACTGTGGTGAAAGTTTGGTGAATTTTGAACAATTCCTTCATGTTTTTTCGCAATTGCAGTATTAAAGTGTGTTCAGTTTAAAATTTAAAGTGACAGTAACGGTTTTATTTCAAAACGTTTTTTGTACTTTCTTATCAAGTTTATGCCTGTTTAACATGTCTGAACTACCAGATAGACTGTGTTCTGAATGTGGGGAAGCCAGAATTCCTATTCATTTAAATAATTGTGATTTATGTGATAATGACAATGATGCCCAAGATGATTCCTCAAGTGAGGGGAGTAAGCATGGTACTGCATCATTCCCTCCTTCGTCTACACGAGTCTTGCCCACTCAGGAGGCCCCTAGTACATCTAGCGCGCCAATACTCCTTACTATGCAACAATTAACGGCTGTAATGGATAATTCTGTCAAAAACATTTTAGCCAAAATGAACCCTTGTCAGCGTAAGCGTGGATGCTCTGTTTTAGTTACTGAAGAGCATGACGACGCTGATATTAATATCTCTGAAGGGCCCCTAACCCAATCTGAGGGGGCCAGGGAGGTTTTGTCTGAGGGAGAAATTACTGATTTAGGGAACATTTCTCAGCAGGCTGAATCTGATGTGATTACTTTTAAATTTAAATTGGAACATCTCCGCATTTTGCTTAAGGAGGTATTATCCACTCTGGATGATTGTGAAAATTTGGTCATCCCAGAGAAACTATGTAAAATGGACAAGTTCCTAGAGGTGCCGGGGCTCCCAGAAGCTTTTCCTATACCCAAGCGGGTGGCGGACATTGTTAATAAAGAATGGGAAAGGCCCGGTATTCCTTTCGTCCCTCCCCCCATATTTAAAAAATTGTTTCCTATGGTCGACCCCAGAAAGGCCTTATGGCAGTCAGTCCCCAAGGTCGAGGGAGCGGTTTCTACTTTAAACAAACGCACCACTATTCCCATAGAGGATAGTTGTGCTTTCAAAGATCCTATGGATAAAAAATTAGAAGGTTTGCTTAAAAAGATGTTTGTTCAGCAGGGTTACCTTCTACAACCCATTTCATGCATTGTCCCTGTCACTACAGCCGCATATTTCTGGTTTGATGAACTGATTAAGGTGCTCGATAGTGACTCTCCTCCTTATGAGGAGATTATGGACAGAGTCAATGCTCTCAAATTGGCTAATTCTTTCACTCTAGACGCCTCTTTGCAATTGGCTAAGTTAGCGGCTAAGAATTCTGGGTTTGCTATTGTGGCGCGCAGAGCGCTTTGGTTGAAATCTTGGTCGGCTGATGCGTCTTCCAAGAACAAGCTACTAAACATTCCTTTCAAGGGGAAAACGCTGTTTGGTCCTGACTTGAAAGAGATTATCTCTGATATCACTGGGGGTAAGGGCCATGCCCTTCCTCAGGATCGGCCTTTCAAGGCAAAAAATAGACCTAATTTTCGTCCCTTTCGTAAAAACGGACCAGCCCAAGGTGCTACGTCCTCTAAGCAAGAAGGTAATACTTCTCAGGCCAAGCCAGCTTGGAGACCAATGCAAGGCTGGAACAAGGGAAAGCAGGCAAAGAAACCTGCCACTGCTACCAAGACAGCATGAAATATCGGCCCCCGATCCGGGACCGGATCTGGTGGGGGGCAGACTCTCTCTCTTCGCTCAGGCTTGGGCAAGAGATGTTCTGGATCCTTGGGCGCTAGAAATTGTCTCCCAGGGTTATCTTCTGGAATTCAAGGGACTTCCCCCAAGGGGAAGGTTCCACAGGTCTCAGTTGTCTTCAGACCACATAAAAAGACAGGCGTTCTTACATTGCGTAGAAGACCTGTTAAAAATGGGAGTGATTCATCCTGTTCCATTGAGAGAACAAGGGATGGGGTTCTACTCCAATCTGTTCATAGTTCCCAAAAAAGAGGGAACATTCAGACCAATCCTAGATCTCAAGATCTTAAACAAATTTCTCAAGGTCCCATCTTTCAAGATGGAAACCATTCGAACTATCCTTCCTTCCATCCAGGAAGGTCAATTCATGACCACGGTGGATTTAAAGGATGCGTATCTACATATTCCTATCCACAAGGAACATCATCGGTTCCTAAGGTTTGCATTCCTGGACAAACATTACCAGTTCGTGGCGCTTCCTTTCGGATTAGCCACTGCTCCAAGGATTTTCACAAAGGTACTAGGGTCCCTTCTAGCTGTGCTAAGACCAAGGGGCATTGCAGTAGTACCTTACCTGGACGACATTCTGATTCAAGCGTCGTCCCTCCCTCGAGCAAAGGCTCACACGGACATCGTCCTGGCCTTTCTCAGATCGCACGGCTGGAAAGTGAACGTGGAAAAGAGTTCTCTATCCCCGTCAACAAGGGTTCCCTTCTTGGGAACAATTATAGACTCCTCAGAAATGAGGATTTTTCTAACAGAGGCCAGAAAGACAAAGCTTCTGGACTCTTGTCGAATACTTCATTCCGTTCCTCTTCCTTCCGTAGCTCAGTGCATGGAAGTGATCGGGTTGATGGTAGCGGCAATGGACATAGTTCCTTTTGCGCGCATTCATCTAAGACCATTACAACTGTGCATGCTCAGTCAGTGGAATGGGGACTATACAGACTTGTCTCCAAAGATACAAGTAAATCAGAGGACCAGAGACTCACTCCGTTGGTGGCTGTCCCTGGACAACCTGTCACGAGGGATGACATTCCACAGACCAGAGTGGGTCATTGTCACGACCGACGCCAGTCTGATGGGCTGGGGCGCGGTCTGGGGATCCCTGAAAGCTCAGGGTCTTTGGTCTCGGGAAGAATCTCTTCTACCGATAAATATTCTGGAACTGAGAGCGATATTCAATGCTCTCAAGGCTTGGCCTCAGCTAGCGAGGACCAAGTTCATACGGTTTCAATCAGACAACATGACGACTGTTGCGTACATCAACCATCAGGGGGGAACAAGGAGTTCCCTAGCGATGGAAGAAGTGACCAAGATTATTCTATGGGCGGAGTCTCACTCCTGCCACCTGTCTGCTATCCACATCCCGGGAGTGGAAAATTGGGAAGCGGATTTTCTGAGTCGTCAGACATTGCATCCGGGGGAGTGGGAACTCCATCCGGAAATCTTTGCCCAAGTCACTCAACTTTGGGGCATTCCAGACATGGATCTGATGGCCTCTCGTCAGAACTTCAAAGTTCCTTGCTACGGGTCCAGATCCAGGGATCCCAAGGCGGCTCTAGTGGATGCACTAGTAGCACCTTGGACCTTCAAACTAGCTTATGTGTTCCCGCCGTTTCCTCTCATCCCCAGGCTGGTAGCCAGGATCAATCAGGAGAGGGCGTCGGTGATCTTGATAGCTCCTGCGTGGCCACGCAGGACTTGGTATGCAGATCTGGTGAATATGTCATCGGCTCCACCTTGGAAGCTACCTTTGAGACGAGACCTTCTTGTTCAGGGTCCGTTCGAACATCCGAATCTGGTTTCACTCCAGCTGACTGCTTGGAGATTGAACGCTTGATTTTATCGAAGCGAGGTTTCTCAGATTCTGTTATCGATACTCTTGTTCAGGCCAGAAAGCCTGTAACTAGAAAGATTTACCACAAAATTTGGAAAAAATATATCTGTTGGTGTGAATCTAAAGGATTCCCTTGGGACAAGGTTAAGATTCCTAGGATTCTATCCTTCCTTCAAGAAGGATTGGAAAAAGGATTATCGGCAAGTTCCCTGAAGGGACAGATTTCTGCCTTGTCGGTGTTACTTCACAAAAAACTGGCAGCTGTGCCAGATGTTCAAGCCTTTGTTCAGGCTCTGGTTAGAATCAAGCCTGTTTACAAACCTTTGGCTCCTCCTTGGAGTCTCAATTTAGTTCTTTCAGTTCTTCAGGGGGTTCCGTTTGAACCCTTACATTCCGTTGATATTAAGTTATTATCTTGGAAAGTTTTGTTTTTAGTTGCAATTTCTTCTGCTAGAAGAGTTTCAGAATTATCTGCTCTGCAGTGTTCTCCTCCTTATCTGGTGTTCCATGCAGATAAGGTGGTTTTACGTACTAAACCTGGTTTTCTTCCAAAAGTTGTTTCTAACAAAAACATTAACCAGGAGATTATCGTACCTTCTCTGTGTCCGAAACCAGTTTCAAAGAAGGAACGCTTGTTGCACAATTTGGATGTTGTTCGCGCTCTAAAATTCTATTTAGATGCTACAAAGGATTTTAGACAAACATCTTCCCTGTTTGTTGTTTATTCAGGTAAAAGGAGAGGTCAAAAAGCAACTTCTACCTCTCTCTCTTTTTGGATTAAAAGCATCATCAGATTGGCTTACGAGACTGCCGGACGGCAGCCTCCCGAAAGAATCACGGCTCATTCCACTAGGGCTGTGGCTTCCACATGGGCCTTCAAGAACGAGGCTTCTGTTGATCAGATATGTAGGGCAGCGACTTGGTCTTCACTGCACACTTTTACCAAATTTTACAAGTTTGATACTTTTGCTTCTTCTGAGGCTATTTTTGGGAGAAAGGTTTTGCAAGCCGTGGTGCCTTCCATTTAGGTGACCTGATTTGCTCCCTCCCTTCATCCGTGTCCTAAAGCTTTGGTATTGGTTCCCACAAGTAAGGATGACGCCGTGGACCGGACACACCTATGTTGGAGAAAACAGAATTTATGTTTACCTGATAAATTTCTTTCTCCAACGGTGTGTCCGGTCCACGGCCCGCCCTGGTTTTTTAATCAGGTCTGATAATTTATTTTCTTTAACTACAGTCACCACGGTACCATATGGTTTCTCCTATGCTATTATTCCTCCTTAACGTCGGTCGAATGACTGGGGTAGGCGGAGCCTAGGAGGGATCATGTGACCAGCTTTGCTGGGCTCTTTGCCATTTCCTGTTGGGGAAGAGAATATCCCACAAGTAAGGATGACGCCGTGGACCGGACACACCGTTGGAGAAAGAAATTTATCAGGTAAACATAAATTCTGTTTTTTGGCCCATAGGCAGGTATACCAAACCCGCGCAGTTTGGTATCCAATATACAGCGTATTAGGGTTAATATAGTTATTATATTATATATATTAACCCTAATTATATTAGGGTTAATATCGTTATTATATTATATATATATATATATATATATATATATATATATATATATATATATATATATATATATATATATATTAAGTATAATAACCCTATCTAACTCTAACATCCCTAACTAAATTCTTATTAAAATAAATCTAATATTAATATTATTAATTAAAATATTCCTATTTAAATCTAAATACTTACCTATAAAATAAACCCTAAAATAGCTACAATATAATTAATAATTAAATTGTAGCTATTTTAGGGTTTATATTTATTTTACAGGTAACTTGGTATTTATTTTAACTAGGTACAATAGCTATTAAATAGTTAATAACTATTTAATAGCTACCTAGTTAAAATAATTACCAATTTACCTGTAAAATAAATCCTAACCTAAGTTACAAATACACCTACACTATCAATAAATTAAATAAACTACAAATATCTAAAATACAATAAAATAAACTAAATTACAAAAAACCCCACTAAATTACAAAAAATAAAAAAAGATTACAAGATTTTTAAGATAATTACACCTATTCTAAGCCCCCTAATAAAATAATAAAGCCCCCCAAAATAAAAAAATTTCCCTACCCTATTCTAAATTAAAAAATTTAACAGCTCTATTACATTACCAGCCCTTAAAAGGGCCTTTTGCCTGTAAAAGCCCCCCCACAAAACCACCTCCCAACATTACAACCCACCACCCACATACCCCTACTCTAACCCAAAGCCCCCTTAAATAAACCTAACACTACCCCCCTGAAGATCTCCCTACCTTGTCTTCACCCAGCCGGGCAGAACTCTTCATCCGATCCGGGTGATGTCTTCAATCAAGCGGCAGAGAAGAAGTCTTCCATCCGGCGATGTCTTCATCCAAGCGGCAAAGAAGAAGTCTTCCATCCGGCGATTTCTTCAATCAAGCGGCAGAGAAGAGGTCCTCCATCGGGGGAAGTTTTCTTCCAAGCGGCATCTTCAATCTTCTTTCTTCGCTCCTCCAACGCGGAACATCCATCCGGCACAACGACTTCCCGACGAATGAGGTTCCTTTAAATGACGTCATCCAAGATTGCGTCCGTCGAATTCCGATTGGCTAATAGGATTCTATCAGCCAATCGGAATTAAGGTAGAAAAATCTGATTGGCTGATTGAATCAGCCAATCGGATTGAACGTGAATCTGATTGGCTGATTCAATCAGCCAATCAGATTTTTCTACCTTAATTCCGATTGGCTGATAGAATCCTATCAGCCAATCGGAATTCGACGGACTCCATCTTGGATGACGTCATTTAAAGGAACCTTATTCGTCGGGAAGTCGTCGTGCCGGATGGATGTTCCGCGTCGGAGGAGGGATGAAAGAAGATTGAAGATGCCGCTTCGAAGAAAACTTTGCCCCGATGGAGGGCCTTTTCTCTGCCGCTTGATTGAAGACCTCGCCGGATGGAAGACTTCTTCTTTGCCGCTTGGATGAAGACATCGCCGGATTGAAGACTTCTTCTCTGCCGCTTGATTGAAGACATCGCCCGGATTGGATGAAGAGTTCTGCCCGGCTGGGTGAAGACAAGGTAGGGAGATCTTCAGGGGGGTAGTGTTAGGTTTATTTAAGGGGGGTTTGGGTTAGAGTAGGGGTATGTGGGTGGTGGGTTGTAATGTTGGGGGTGGTATTGTGGGGGTTTTTACAGGCAAAAGAGCTGATTTCTTTGGGGCATGCCCCGCAAAAGGCCCTTTTAAGGGCTGGTAAGGTAATAGAGCTGTTAACTTTTTAAATTTAGAATAGGGTAGGGACATTTTTTTATTTTGGGGGGCTTTATTATTTTATTAGGGGGCTTAGAATAGGTGTAATTAGCTTAAAAATCTTGTAATCTTTTTTTATTGTTTGTAATTTAGTGTTTGTTTTTTTTTTGTAATTTAGTTTAGTTTATTTTATTGTATTTTATTTTAGATATTTGTAGTTTATTTAATTTATTGATAGTGTAGGTGTATTTGTAACTTAGGTTAGGATTTATTTTTTAGGTAAATTGGTAATTATTTTAACTAGATAGCTATTAAATAGTTATTAACTATTTAATAGCTATTGTACCTAGTTAAAATAAATACCAAGTTACCTGTAAAATAAATATAAACCCTAAAATAGCTACAATGTAATTATTAATTATATTGTAGCTATTTTAGGGTTTATTTTATAGGTAAGTATTTAGATTTAAATAGGAATATTTTATTTTTTATTTTTTTTTAAACCAGCTTTATTAAGAAACAATAAGAAGTATACAATAAGAATAAATAGGAATATTTTAATTAATAATATTATTAGATTTATTTTAATAACAATTTAGTTAGGGATGTTAGAGTTAGATAGGGTTATTATACTTAATATATATATAATATAATAACGATATTAACTAATTAGGGTTAATATAGTTAATATATATAATAACTATATTAACCCTAATATAATTAGGGTTAATATAGCTGGCGGCGGTATAGGGGGATTAGATTAGGGGTTAATGTATTTAATATAGCTGGCGGCGGTATAGGGGGATTAGATTAGGGGTTAATTAATTTAATATAGCTGGCTGCGGTATAGGGGGATTAAATTAGGGGTTAATGTAATTAATATAGCTGGCGGCGGGGTAGGGGAATTAAATTAGGGGTTAATAATTTTAATATAGCTGGCGGCGGGGTAGGAGCTCACATTAGGGGGTAGGTAATATAGATGGCGGCAGTGTAAGGGGCTCACATTAGGGGGTAGGTAATGTATATGGCGGCGGTGTAAGGGGCTCACATTAGGGGGTAGGTAATGTAGATGGCGGCGGTGTAAGGAGATCACATTAGGGGGTAGTTAATGTAGATGGCGGCGGTGTAAGGGGATCACATTAGGGGGTAGGTAATGTAGATGGCGGCGGTGTAAGGAGATCACATTATGGGGTAGGTAATGTTTTTTGTAATTTAGTTTAGTTTATTTTATTGTATTTTATTTTAGATATTTGTAGTTTATTTAATTTATTGATAGTGTAGGTGTATTTGTAACTTAGGTTAGGATTTATTTTTTAGGTAAATTGGTAATTATTTTAACTAGGTAGCTATGAAATAGTTATTAACTATTTAATAGCTATTGTACCTAGTTAAAATAAATACCAAGTTACCTGTAAAATATAAACCCTAAAATAGCTAAAATGTAATTATTAAATATATTGTAGCTATTTTAGGGTTTATTTTATAGGTAAGTATTTAGATTTAAATAGGAATATTTTAATTAATAATATTAATATTAATTAGATTTATTTTAATAAGAATTTAGTTAGGGATGTTAGAGTTAGATAGGGTTATTATACTTAATATATATATAATATAATAACGATATTAACCCTAATATAATTAGGGTTAACATAGTTAATATAGCTGGCGGCGGTGTAGGGGGATTAGATTAGGGGTTAATGTATTTAATATAGCTGGCAGCGGTATAGGGGGATTAGATTAGGGGTTAATTAATTTAATATAGCTGGCGGCGGTATAGGGGGATTAAATTAGGGGTTAATGTAATTAATATAGCTGGCGGCGGGGTAGGGGGATTAAATTAGGGGTTAATAATTTTAATATAGCTGGCGGCGGGGTAGGAGCTCACATTAGGGGGTAGGTAATGTAGATGGCGGCGGTGTAAGGGGCTCACATTAGGGGGTAGGTAATGTAGATGGCGGCGGTGTAAGGGGTTCACATTAGGGGCTAGGTAATGTAGATGGCGGCAGTGTAAGGGGCTCACATTAGGGGGTAGGTAATGTAGATGGCGGCGGTGTAAGGAGATCACATTAGGGGATAGTTAATGTCGTGGCCGGACTTTTGGCCGACGGACTTTTGTGGCTGTCCGATAACAGTCCGGCCACGAGATAGATTTGATTTGATAGATAGATACATAGATTAGATAGATAGATCAATAGATGCAATAGATACATTTGATAGATACGATAGATAGATAGATTTGATAGATAAATAGATAGATTTGATAGATAGATAGATAATTTCCCAGACAGAGAATTACAAGACGTGCGCCTGACACCCATGGTAAGGTTCCCAGAGGCAGTTGCGCCGCCCGAGGCTCTGATTAGAACAGAGCACTCTGGAACGCATCTGCCCTCGGCCGTCATCAGAACATTCTTTAGCTTTCTGTCTGTCGGCCAAATGTCCGTCTGCCAAATGTCCTTCTGCATTTTGTCAGAGCACCAGTTAATGTAGATGGCGGCGGTGTAAGGGGATCACATTAGGGGGTAGGTAATGTAGATGGCGGCGGTGTAAGGAGATAACATTATGGGGTAGGTAATGTAGATGGCGGTGGTGTAAGGGGCTCACATTAGAGGGTAGGTTATGTAGGTGGCGGCGGGGTAGGAGCTCACATTAGGGGGTAATATAGATAATGTAGGTGGCGGCGGGGGTCCGGGAGCGGCGGTTTAGGGGTTAATAACTTTATTAGGTGGCGGCGGGGTCCGGGAGCGGCGGTTTAGGGGTTAATACATTTTTTATTGTTAGGATAGTGAGGGGGGATAGCGGATAGAGGGTTAGACGTGTCGGGCTATGTTTGGGAGGCGTGTTAAACAGTATGGGTGATTTTATAACTTAGTTAGGTTTTGTAGGCGCCGGCAGTTTCTAAAGTGCCGTAAGTCACTGGCGACTCAAGAAATTTGTACTTACGCAGATTTCTGGACATCGCTGGTTTATCCGAATTACGGCACTTTAGCCTCTGACGGCGCCGTATATGGGATAGCTCGAGTTGCGAGCTGAAACTACGGGCGGCGGGGGTTCCCTGGCTTGCGCCGCAAACTACGATCTATATCGGATTGCGCCCCAGATGGGCAGTGGCTATTAAAATGTAATTTTTCCTATTAATGTTACATTTTTAGTTATTATGAAAATAGGTTGTTTTTTTTGTTTTGTTTTTTTAGCAGATATTTCATAAGGTTTGAAAAGAAATTTGTTTATATGTATTTTTCAGGATGACAGATTGTTTAGGAATCCTGGGAAATTAAGCCCTCTGCTGTTACCACAAGAAACACATGAAGTACAACTATCTCCAACATTTGGAGCCAATGTGAGTATTATGTTTTGTGAATGGATTAGATGTAAATTATAATGACTAACATATAAAGCTAAGGCATTTGAACATATATCTACAAAAAAAAAGACTGTTTTGGAATTATGAACATCTTTAAAATAGTGTTATTTAATTGCTTTGACAAACTGTATCAACATTGTCTAGTAAATAGCTATGCTGCGAAAAATCGTGAAGCTAAGGATTATGGTTGAGCTGGCAACACACATGGAGATATTCTAGGGTCTTTGTTGAGAAGGTTAGTTTACTGAGGCTTATGGCCCTTTTTGGTAGGTGTGTTGTGGTTGCTTTCTGCATTGCCTGGACTTTTCTCCATTGGATGGTGCCATCTTGTGACCACGTGTAGGAGTAGCATATGCTGACATTCCCACATCACACGCATGCATATCACATCACACTGCCCTTTACAACCAAGTCTGTTTTCTTCCACCACTCTATAACCACTAGATATCGGAGAGCAAAGAGCATATGGAGGTACCGGTCTCAGTCGTGCAGTTCTACCTCCATTAGAGCTTCAGTTTCTAGAGAACAATTTAATTTTTGGAGATCACATATACAGTCCAGAGGTGGAGGACAAAGTAAGCTTACATCTGCCATGCTAAGCAGATTTTGCAAATACACATTTCTTTCATGTAATTAGCAAGAGTCCTTGAGCTAGTGACGTATGGGATATACATTCCTACCAGGAGGGGCAAAGTTTCCCAAACCTTAAAATGCCTATAAATACACCCCTCACCACACCCACAATTCAGTTTTACAAACTTTGCCTCCCATGGAGGTGGTGAAGTAAGTTTGTGCTAGATTCTACGTTGATATGCGCTTCGCAGCAGGCTGAAGCCCATTTTTCCTCTCAGAGTGCAGTGAATGTTAGAGGGATGTGAAGAGAGTATTGCCTATTTGAATACAATGGTCTTCCTCTAGGGGATCTATTTCATAGGTTCTCTGTTATCGGTCGTAGAGATTTCTTCTCCTACCTCCCTTTTCAGATCGACGATATACTGGTTTGGCTATCTACTATATGTAGATGAGTGTCTTAGGGTAAGTAAGTCTTATTTTATTTATGACACTCTAAGCTATGGTTGGGCACTTTATATGTAAAGTTCTAAATATATGTGTTTAAACTTATATTTGCTATGATTCAGGATAATCAGTTTTCCTTCATTCAGACAGGCAGTTTCATTATTTGGGATAATGCATATGAATAAATAATTTTTTCTTACCTTAAAAAAAAAAAAATTTCAATTGACTTTTTTCCCTCCGGGCTGTTAGGCTCGCGGGGGCAGAAAATGCTTCAATTTATTGCGTCATTCTTGGCGCAAACTTTTTTGGCGCAAAATTGTCATTTCCGGCGCCATAGTTGACGCCAGAAGTTTGTTCGTGGTTGCGTCATTTTTTTTTACGTATGTGTGTTACAGAATTTTTTTTGCGCCAAAAAATGTGGGCATCGTTTTTGACGTCGGAGGATGTTGCGTCATACTTGGCGCCAAAAAATATGGGCGTTGTACTTGGCACCAATAATGTGGGCGTCATACTTGGCGCCAAAAAATGTGGGCGTCATACTGTTCTCCACCTTTTTTCACATTATTTAAGTCTCACTTTTTTATTGCTTCTGGTTGCTAGAGGCTTGTTTATTTTGCATCTTTTCCCATTCCTGAAACTGTCATTTAAGGAATTTGATAATTTTGCTTTATATGTTGTTTTTTCTATTACATATTGCAAGATGTCACAACCTGACCCTGGATCAGAATCTACTTCTGGAAAGACGCTGCCTGATGCTGGTTCTACCAAAGTTAAGTCCATCTGTTGTAAACTTTTGGTAACTGTTCCTCCGGCTGTAGTTTGTGTTAGTTGTCATGATAAACTTTCTAACGCAGATAGTGTCTCCATTAGTAATAATCCTTTACCTGTTGTTTTTCCTTCAACATCTAACGTTCAGGATGTCCCTGTTAATGTAAAAGAATTTGTTTCTAATTCTATTAGGAAGGCTCTGTCTGTTATTCCTCCTTTCAGTAAAGTAAAAGGTCTTTTAACACTTCTCATATTTCAGATGAATTTTTAAGTGATCGCAATCATTCTGACTTATCTGTTTCTGATGAGGATCTATCTGGTTCAGAAGATTCTGCTTCAGATATTGACACTGATAAATCTTCATATTTATTTAAGATGGAGTTTATTCGTTCTTTACTTAAAGAAGTGTTGATTGCATTAGATATGGAGGAGTCTAGTCCTCTTGATACTAAATCTACTAAGCGTTTAAATTCGGTTTTTAAACCTCATGTAGTTATTCCAGAAGTTTTTCCAGTTCCTGATGCTATTTCAGAAGTAATTTCTAGGGAATGGAATAGTCTGGGTACTTCATTTACTCCTTCTCCAAGGTTTAAGAAATTGTACCCTTTGCCATCTGATAGATTAGAGTTTTGGGACAAAATCCCTAAAGTTGATGGGGCTATCTCTACTCTTGCTAAACGTACTACTATTCCTACGGCGGATAGTACTTCCTTTAAGGATCCTTTAGATAGGAAGCTTGAATCCTTTCTAAGGAGAGCTTATTTATGTTCAGGTAATCTTCTTAGACCTTCTATTTCTTTGGCTGATAATGCTGCAGCTTCCACTTTCTGGTTGGAGGCTTTAGCGCAACAAGTGTCAGACCATAATGCTTATAGCATTGTTAAACTTCTTCAACATGCTAATAACTTTATTTGTGATGCCATTTTTGATATCATTAGAATTGATGTCAGGTATATGTCTTTAGCTATTTTAGCTAGAAGAGCTTTATGGCTTAAATCTTGGAATGCAGATATGACTTCTAAGTCAACTTTGCTTTCTCTTTCTTTCCAAGGTAATAAATTATTTGGTTCACAGTTGGATTCTATAATTTCAACTGTTACTGGGGGGAAAGGAACCTTTTTGCCTCAGGACAAAAAATCTAAAGGTAAATATAGGGCTGCTAATCGTTTTCGTTCCTTTCGTCAGAATAAGGAACATAAGCCTGACCCTTCCCCTAAAGGAACGGTTTCCGTTTGAAAACCTTCAGCAGTCTGGAATAAATCCAAGCCTTTTAGAAAGTCAAAACCAGCTCCCAAATCCGCATGAAGGATGCGGCCCTCATTCCAGCACAGCTGGTAGGGGGCAGGTTACGATTTTTCAAAGATATTTGGATCAATTCGATTCACAGTCTTTGGATTCAGAACATTGTTTCACAAGGGTACAGAATAGGTTTCAAGGCATTCCAGTAAACCCAGTGAAGGCTCAGGCGTTTCTTAAATGTGTTTCAGACCTAGAGTTGGCTGGGGTACTTGTGCCAGTTCCAGTTCTGGAATGGGGTCTGAGGTTTTACTCAAATCTATTCATTGTACCAAAGAAGGAGAATTCCTTCAGACCAGTTCTGGATCTAAAAATATTGAATCGTTATGTAAGGATACCAACATTCAAAATGGTGACTATAAGGACTATTCTGCCTTTTGTTCAGCAAGGGCATTATATGTCTATAATAGACTTACAGGATGCATATCTTCATATTCCAATTCATCCAGATCACTATCAGTTCCTGAGATTCTCTTTTCTTCTGTTAAGTGTGATCAGTCCACGGGTCATCATTACTTCTGGGATATTACTCCTCCCCAACAGGAAGTGCAAGAGGATTCACCCAGCAGAGCTGCATATAGCTCCTCCCCTCTACGTCACTCCCAGTCATTCTCTTGCACCCAACGACTAGATAGGATGTGTGAGAGGACTATGGTGATTATACTTAGTTTTATATCTTCAATCAAAAGTTTGTTATTTTAAAATAGCACCGGAGTGTGTTATTATCTCTCTGGCAGAGTTTGAAGAAGAATCTACCAGAGTTTTTGTTATGATTTTAGCCAGAGTAGTTAAGATCATATTGCTGTTTCTCGGCCATCTGAGGAGAGGTAAACTTCAGATCAGCGGGCAGATGAATCTGCATAGAGGTATGTAGCAGTTTTTATTTTCTGACAATGGAATTGATGAGAAAATCCTGCCATACCGATATAATGTCATGTATGTATACTTTACACTTCAGTATTCTGGGGAATGGTACTTCACTAGAATTACACTGTAAGAAATACATAAAGCTGTTTAATAACTAGAGATTATGTTTAACGTTTTTGCTGGAATGTAAAATCGTTTTCATTTGCTGAGGTACTGAGTGAATAAATGTTTGGGCACTATTTTTCCACTTGGCAGTTGCTTAATCTGTTTTCTGACAGTTTCTGTTCTCCCTCACTGCTGTGTGTGAGGGGGAGGGGCCGTTTTTTGGCGCTTTCACTACGCATCAAATATTTCAGTCAGCAACTCATTGTATTCCCTGCATGATCCGGTTCATCTCTACAGAGCTCAGGGGTCTTCAAAACTTATTTTGAGGGAGGTAATTTCTCTCAGCAGAGCTGTGAGAATTATAGTTTGACTGAGATAAAAAACGTTTATTCTGTAATTTGTTTCCTGCTTTCAGAATTTGTTATCTTTGCTAATGGGATTAAACCTTTGCTAAAGTTGTGTTGTTTACAAGGATTGAGGCTATAACTGTTTCAATTTATTAATTTTCAACTGTCATAGATCTTCTGTGCTTCTTAAAGGCACAGTACGTTTTAATATTATTCTAATTGAATTGTATTTCCAAGTTGCAAGTTTATTTGCTAGTGTGTTAAACATGTCTGATTCAGAGGATGATACCTGTGTCATTTGTTGCAATGCCAAAGTGGAGCCCAATAGAAATTTATGTACTAACTGTATTGATGCTACTTTAAATAAGTCAATCTGTACAAATTGAACAAATTTCACCAAACAACGAGGGGAGAGTTATGCCGACTAACTCGCCTCACGTGTCAGTACCTACATCTCCCGCTCAGAGGGAGGTGCGTGATATTGTAGCGCCGAGTACATCTGGGCGGCCATTACAAATCACATTACAGGATATGGCTACTGTTATGACTGAGGTTTTGGCTAAATTACCAGAACTAAGAGGTAAGCGTGATCACTCTGGGGTGAGAACAGAGTGCGCTGATAATATTAGGGCCATGTCAGACACTGCGTCACAGGTGGCAGAACATGAGGACGGAGAACTTCATTCTGTGGGTGACGGTTCTGATCCAAACAGACTGGATTCAGATATTTCAAATTTTAAATTTAAGCTGGAAAACCTCCGTGTATTACTAGGGGAGGTGTTAGCGGCTCTGAATGATTGTAACACAGTTGCAATACCAGAGAAAATGTGTAGGTTGGATAAATATTTTGCGGTACCGACGAGTACTGAGGTTTTTCCTATACCTAAGAGACTTACTGAAATTGTTACTAAGGAGTGGGATAGACCCGGTGTGCCGTTCTCACCCCCTCCGATATTTAGAAAAATGTTTCCAATAGACGCCACCACAAGGGACTTATGGCAAACGGTCCCTAAGGTGGAGGGAGCAGTTTCTACCTTAGCTAAGCGTACCACTATCCCGGTGGAGGATAGCTGTGCTTTTTCAGATCCAATGGATAAAAAGTTAGAGGGTTACCTTAAGAAAATGTTTGTTCAACAAGGTTTTATATTGCAACCCCTTGCATGCATTGCGCCGATCACGGCTGCAGCGGCATTCTGGATTGAGTCTCTGGAAGAGAACATTGGTTCAGCTACTCTGGACGACATTACGGACAGGCTTAGAGTCCTTAAACTAGCTAATTCATTCATTTCGGAGGCCGTAGTACATCTTACTAAACTTACGGCGAAGAATTCAGGATTCGCCATTCAGGCACGCAGGGCGCTGTGGCTAAAATCCTGGTCAGCTGATGTTACTTCTAAGTCTAAATTGCTTAATATACCTTTCAAAGGGCAGACCTTATTCGGGCCCGGGTTGAAAGAGATTATCGCTGACATTACAGGAGGTAAAGGCCATGCCCTGCCTCAGGACAAAGCCAAAGCCAAGACTAGACAGTCTAATTTTCGTTCCTTTCGTAATTTCAAAGCAGGAGCAGCATCAACTTCCTCTGCACCAAAACAGGAAGGAGCTGTTGCTCGCTACAGACAAGGCTGGAAACCTAACCAGTCCTGGAACAAGGGCAAGCAGACTAGGAAACCTGCTGCTGCCCCTAAAACAGCATGAATTGAGGGCCCCCGATCCGGGATCGGATCTAGTGGGGGGCAGACTTTCTCTCTTCGCCCAGGCTTGGGCAAGAGATGTTCAGGATCCCTGGGCGCTAGAGATAATATCTCAGGGATACCTTCTGGACTTCAAATACTCTCCTCCAAGAGAGAGATTTCATCTGTCAAGATTGTCAACAATCCAGACAAAGAAAGAGGCGTTTCTACGCTGCGTACAAGAGCTCTTGTTAATGGGAGTAATCCATCCAGTTCCACGATCGGAACAGGGACAGGGGTTTTACTCAAATCTGTTTGTGGTTCCCAAAAAAGAGGGAACTTTCAGACCAATCCTGGACTTAAAGATCCTAAACAAATTCCTAAGAGTTCCATCGTTCAAGATGGAGACTATTCGGACAATTTTACCTATGATCACAGAGGGTCAGTACATGACCACTGTAGATTTAAAAGATGCTTACCTTCACATACCGATTCACAAAGATCATTATCGGTACCTAAGGTTTGCCTTCCTAGACAGGCATTACCAGTTTGTGGCTCTTCCATTCGGATTGGCTACAGCTCCAAGAATCTTCACAAAGGTTCTGGGTGCTCTTCTGGCGGTACTAAGACCACAGGGAATCTCGGTAGCTCCATACCTAGACGACATTCTGATACAAGCTTCAAGCTTTCAAACTGCCAAGTCTCATACAGAGTTAGTGCTGGCATTTCTAAGGTCACATGGATGGAAGGTGAACGAAAAGAAAAGTTCACTCGTTCCACTCACAAGAGTTCCCTTCCTGGGGACTCTTATAGATTCTGTAGAAATGAAGATTTACCTGACAGAGGACAGGCTAACAAGACTTCAAAGTGCTTGCCGCACCCTTCATTCCATTCAACACCCGTCAGTGGCTCAATGCATGGAGGTAATCGGCTTAATGTAGCGGCAATGGACATAGTACCCTTTGCACGCTTACACCTCAGACCACTGCAACTGTGCATGCTAAGTCAGTGGAATGGGGATTACTCAGATTTATCCCCTTCTCTGAATCTGGATCAAGAGACCAGAAATTCTCTTCTATGGTGGCTTTCTCGGCCACATCTGTCCAGGGGGGTGCCATTTAGCAGACCAGACTGGACAATTGTAACAACAGACGCCAGCCTTCTAGGTTGGGGTGCCGTCTGGAATTCTCTGAAGGCTCAGGGACAATGGAGTCAGGAGGAGAGTCTCCTGCCAATAAACATTCTGGAATTGAGAGCAGTTCTCAATGCCCTCCTGGCTTGGCCCCAGTTGACAACTCGGGGGTTCATCAGGTTTCAGTCGGACAACATCACGACTGTAGCTTACATCAGCCATCAGGGAGGGACAAGAAGCTCCCTAGCTATGATGGAAGTATCAAAGATAATTCGCTGGGCAGAGTCTCACTCTTGCCACCTGTCAGCAATCCACATCCCGGGAGTGGAGAACTGGGAGGCGGATTTCTTAAGTCGTTAGACTTTTCATCCGGGGGAGTGGGAACTTCATCCGGAGGTCTTTGCCCAAATACTTCGACGTTGGGGCAAACCAGAGATAGATCTCATGGCGTCTCGACAGAACGCCAAGCTTCCTCGTTACGGGTCCAGATCCAGGGATCCAGGAGCAGTCCTGATAGATGCTCTGACAGCACCTTGGGACTTCAGGATGGCTTACGTGTTTCCACCCTTCCCGTTGCTTCCTCGATTGATTGCCAGAATCAAACAAGAGAGAGCATCAGTGATTCTAATAGCACCTGCGTGGCCACGCAGGACTTGGTATGCAGACCTGGTGGACATGTCATCCTGTCCACCTTGGTCTCTACCTCTGAAACAGGACCTTCTGATACAGGGTCCCTTCAAACATCAAAATCTAACTTCTCTGAAGCTGACTGCTTGGAAATTGAACGCTTGATTTTATCAAGACGTGGGTTTTCTGAGTCAGTTATTGATACCTTAATACAGGCTAGGAAACCTGTTACCAGAAAGATTTACCATAAGATATGGCGTAAATACCTATATTGGTGTGAATCCAAAGGTTACTCTTGGAGTAAGGTTAGGATTCCTAGGATATTGTCTTTTCTACAAGAAGGTTTAGAAAAGGGTTTATCTGCTAGTTCATTAAAGGGACAGATCTCAGCTCTGTCCATTCTGTTACACAAACGTCTGTCAGAAGTTCCTGACATCCAGGCTTTTTGTCAGGCTTTGGCCAGGATTAAGCCTGTGTTTAAGACTGTTGCTCCACCATGGAGTTTAAACCTTGTTCTTAATGTTTTACAGGGCGTTCCGTTTTAACCCCTTCATTCCATTGATATAAAGTTGTTATCTTGGAAAGTTCTATTTTCTCCAACATAGGTGTGTCCGGTCCACGGCGTCATCCTTACTTGTGGGATATTCTCTTCCCCAACAGGAAATGGCAAAGAGCCCAGCAAAGCTGGTCACATGATCCCTCCTAGGCTCCACCTACCCCAGTCATTCTCTTTGCCGTTGTACAGACAACATCTCCACGGAGATGGCTTAGAGTTTTTTAGTGTTTAACTGTAGTTTTTATTATTCAATCAAGAGTTTGTTATTTTAAAATAGTGCTGGTATGTACTATTTACTCAGAAACAGAAAAGAGATGAAGATTTCTGTTTGTATGAGGAAAATGATTTTAGCAACCGTTACTAAAATCCATGGCTGTTCCACACAGGACTGTTGAGAGGAATTAACTTCAGTTGGGGGAACAGTGAGCAGTCTCTTGCTGCTTGAGGTATGACACATTCTAACAAGACGATGTAATACTGGAAGCTGTCATTTTCCCTATGGGATCCGGTAAGCCATGTTTATTAAGATTGTAAATAAGGGCTTCACAAGGGCTTATTAAGACTGTAGACTTTTTCTGGGCTAAATCGATTCATTATTAACACATATTTAGCCTTGAGGAATCATTTAATCTGGGTATTTTGATAAGATTATATCGGCAGGCACTTTTTTAGACACCTTTCTCTTTAGGGGCTTTCCCAAATCATAGGCAGAGCCTCATTTTCGCGCCGGTGTTGCGCACTTGTTTTTGAGAGGCATGACATGCAGTCGCATGTGTGAGGAGCTCTGATACATAGAAAAGACTTTCTGAAGGCGTCATTTGGTATCGTATTCCCCTTTGGGCTTGGTTGGGTCTCAGCAAAGCAGATACCAGGGACTGTAAAGGGGTTAAAGTTAAAAACGGCTCCGGTTCCGTTATTTTAAGGGTTAAAGCTTCCAAATTTGGTGTGCAATACTTTTAAGGCTTTAAGACACTGTGGTGAAATTTTGGTGAATTTTGAACAATTCCTTCATATTTTTTCGCAATTGCAGTAATAAAGTGTGTTCAGTTTAAAATTTAAAGTGACAGTAACGGTTTTATTTTAAAACGTTTTTTGTACTTTGTTATCAAGTTTATGCCTGTTTAACATGTCTGAACTACCAGATAGACTGTGTTCTGAATGTGGGGAAGCCAGAGTTCCTTCTCATTTAAATAAATGTGATTTATGTGACAATGACAATGATGCCCAAGATGATTCCTCAAGTGAGGGGAGTAAGCATGGTACTGCATCATTCCCTCCTTCGTCTACACGAGTCTTGCCCACTCAGGAGGCCCCTAGTACATCTAGCGCGCCAATACTCCTTACTATGCAACAATTAACGGCTGTAATGGATAATTCTGTCAAAAACATTTTAGCCAAAATGCACACTTATCAGCGTAAGCGCGACTGCTCTGTTTTAGATACTGAAGAGCATGACGACGCTGATAATAATGGTTCTGAAGGGCCCCTAAACCAGTCTGATGGGGCCAGGGAGGTTTTGTCTGAGGGAGAAATTACTGATTCAGGGAACATTTCTCAACAAGCTGAACCTGATGTGATTACGTTTAAATTTAAGTTGGAACATCTCCGCATCCTGCTTAAGGAGGTATTATCCACTCTGGATGATTGTGACAAGTTGGTCATCCCAGAGAAACTATGTAAAATGGACAAGTTCCTAGAGGTCCCGGGGCTCCCAGAAGCTTTTCCTATACCCAAGCGGGTGGCGGACATTGTAAATAAAGAATGGGAAAGGCCCGGTATTCCTTTCGTCCCTCCCCCCATATTTAAAAAATTGTTTCCTATGGTCGACCCCAGAAAGGACTTATGGCAGACAGTCCCCAAGGTCGAGGGAGCGGTTTCCACTTTAAACAAACGCACCACTATACCCATAGAAGATAGTTGTGCTTTCAAAGATCCTATGGATAAAAAATTAGAAGGTTTACTTAAAAAGATGTTTGTTCAGCAGGGTTACCTTCTACAACCAATTTCATGCATTGTCCCTGTCGCTACAGCCGCGTGTTTCTGGTTTGATGAGCTGGTAAAGGCGGTCGATAGTGATTCTCCTCCTTATGAGGAGATTATGGACAGAATCAATGCTCTCAAATTGGCTAATTCTTTCACCCTAGACGCCACTTTGCAATTGGCTAGGTTAGCGGCTAAGAATTCTGGGTTTGCTATTGTGGCGCGCAGAGCGCTTTGGTTGAAATCTTGGTCAGCTGATGCGTCTTCCAAGAACAAGCTACTTAACATTCCTTTCAAGGGGAAAACGCTGTTTGGCCCTGACTTGAAAGAGATTATCTCTGATATCACTGGGGGTAAGGGCCACGCCCTTCCTCAGGATCGGCCTTTCAAGGCCAAAAATAAACCTAATTTTCGTCCCTTTCGTAGAAACGGACCAGCCCAAAGTGCTACGTCCTCTAAGCAAGAGGGTAATACTTCTCAAGCCAAGCCAGCTTGGAGACCAATGCAAGGCTGGAACAAGGGAAAGCAGGCCAATAAACCTGCCACTGCTACCAAGACAGCATGAAATGTTGGCCCCCGATCCGGGACCGGATCTGGTGGGGGGCAGACTCTCTCTCTTCGCTCGGGCTTGGGCAAGAGATGTTCTGGATCCTTGGGCGCTAGAAATAGTCTCCCAAGGTTATCTTCTGGAATTCAAGGGGCTTCCCCCAAGGGGGAGGTTCCACAGGTCTCAATTGTCTTCAGACCACATAAAAAGACAGGCATTCTTACGTTGTGTAGAAGACCTGTTAAAAATGGGAGTGATTCATCCTGTTCCATTAGGAGAACAAGGGACGGGGTTCTACTCCAATCTGTTCATAGTTCCCAAAAAAGAGGGAACGTTCAGACCAATCTTAGATCTCAAGATCTTAAACAAGTTTCTCAAGGTTCCATCGTTCAAAATGGAAACCATTCGAACAATTCTTCCTTCCATCCAGGAAGGTCAATTCATGACCACGGTGGATTTAAAGGATGCGTATCTACATATTCCTATCCACAAGGAACATCATCGGTTCCTAAGGTTCGCATTCCTGGACAAGCATTACCAGTTCGTGGCGCTTCCTTTCGGATTAGCCACTGCTCCAAGGATTTTCACAAAGGTACTAGGGTCCCTTCTAGCTGTGCTAAGACCAAGGGGCATTGCTGTAGTACCTTACTTGGACGACATTCTGATTCAAGCGTCGTCCCTTCCTCAAGCAAAGGCTCACACGGACATCGTCCTGGCCTTTCTCAGATCTCACGGATGGAAAGTGAACGTGGAAAAGAGTTCTCTATCTCCGTCAACAAGGGTTCCCTTCTTGGGGACAATAATAGACTCCTTAGAAATGAGGATTTTTCTGACAGAGGCCAGAAAAACAAAACTTCTAGACTCTTGTCGGATACTTCATTCCGTTCCTCTTCCTTCCATAGCGCAGTGCATGGAAGTGATAGGTTTGATGGTAGCGGCAATGGACATAGTTCCTTTTGCGCGCATTCATCTAAGACCATTACAACTGTGCATGCTCAGTCAGTGGAATGGGGACTATACAAACTTGTCTCCGAGGATACAAGTAAATCAGAGGACCAGAGACTCACTCCGTTGGTGGCTGTCCCTGGACAACCTGTCTCAAGGGATGACCTTCCGCAGACCAGAGTGGGTCATTGTCACGACCGACGCCAGTCTGATGGGCTGGGGCGCGGTCTGGGGATCCCTGAAAGCTCAGGGTCTTTGGTCTCGGGAAGAATCTCTTCTACCGATAAATATTCTGGAACTGAGAGCGATATTCAATGCTCTCAAGGCTTGGCCTCAGCTAGCGAGGGCCAAGTTCATACGGTTTCAATCAGACAACATGACAACTGTTGCGTACATCAACCATCAGGGGGGAACAAGGAGTTCCCTGGCGATGGAAGAAGTGACCAAAATCATTCTATGGGCGGAGTCTCACTCCTGCCACCTGTCTGCTATCCACATCCCAGGAGTGGAAAATTGGGAAGCGGATTTTCTGAGTCGTCAGACATTGCATCCGGGGGAGTGGGAACTCCATCCGGAAATCTTTGCCCAAGTCACTCAACTGTGGGGCATTCCAGACATGGATCTGATGGCCTCTCGTCAGAACTTCAAAGTTCCTTGCTACGGGTCCAGATCCAGGGATCCCAAGGCGGCTCTAGTGGATGCACTAGTAGCACCTTGGACCTTCAAACTAGCTTATGTATTCCCGCCGTTTCCTCTCATCCCCAGGCTGGTAGCCAGGATCAATCAGGAAAGGGCGTCGGTGATCTTGATAGCTCCTGCGTGGCCACGCAGGACTTGGTATGCAGATCTGGTGAATATGTCATCGGCTCCACCATGGAAGCTACCTTTGAGACGAGACCTTCTTGTTCAAGGTCCGTTCGAACATCCGAATCTGGTCTCACTCCAGCTGACTGCTTGGAGATTGAACGCTTGATCTTATCGAAGCGAGGGTTCTCAGATTCTGTTATCGATACTCTTGTTCAGGCCAGAAAGCCTGTAACTAGAAAGATTTACCACAAAATTTGGAAAAAATATATCTGTTGGTGTGAATCTAAAGGATTCCCTTGGGACAAGGTTAAGATTCCTAAGATTCTATCCTTCCTTCAAGAAGGATTGGAAAAAGGATTATCTGCAAGTTCCCTGAAGGGACAGATTTCTGCCTTGTCTGTGTTACTTCACAAAAAGCTGGCAGCTGTGCCAGATGTTCAAGCCTTTGTTCAGGCTCTGGTTAGAATCAAGCCTGTTTACAAACCTTTGACTCCTCCTTGGAGTCTCAACTTAGTTCTTTCAGTTCTTCAGGGGGTTCCGTTTGAACCCTTACATTCCGTTGATATTAAGTTATTATCTTGGAAAGTTTTGTTTTTGGTTGCAATTTCTTCTGCTAGAAGAGTTTCAGAATTATCTGCTCTGCAGTGTTCTCCTCCTTATCTGGTGTTCCATGCAGATAAGGTGGTTTTACGTACTAAACCTGGTTTTCTTCCAAAAGTTGTTTCTAACAAAAACATTAACCAGGAGATTATCGTACCTTCTCTGTGTCCGAAACCAGTTTCGAAGAAGGAACGTTTGTTGCACAATTTGGATGTTGTTCGCGCTCTAAAATTCTATTTAGATGCTACAAAGGATTTTAGACAAACATCTTCCTTGTTTGTTGTTTATTCCGGTAAAAGGAGAGGTCAAAAAGCAACTTCTACCTCTCTCTCTTTTTGGATTAAAAGCATCATCAGATTGGCTTACGAGACTGCCGGACGGCAGCCTCCCGAAAGAATCACAGCTCATTCCACTAGGGCTGTGGCTTCCACATGGGCCTTCAAGAACGAGGCTTCTGTTGATCAGATATGTAGGGCAGCGACTTGGTCTTCACTGCACACTTTTACCAAATTTTACAAGTTTGATACTTTTGCTTCTTCTGAGGCTATTTTTGGGAGAAAGGTTTTGCAAGCCGTGGTGCCTTCCATCTAGGTGACCTGATTTGCTCCCTCCCATCATCCGTGTCCTAAAGCTTTGGTATTGGTTCCCACAAGTAAGGATGACGCCGTGGACCGGACACACCTATGTTGGAGAAAACAGAATTTATGTTTACCTGATAAATTGCTTTCTCCAACGGTGTGTCCGGTCCACGGCCCGCCCTGGTTTTTTAATCAGGTCTGATAATTTATTTTCTTTAACTACAGTCACCACGGTATCATATGGTTTCTCCTATGCAAATATTCCTCCTTAACGTCGGTCGAATGACTGGGGTAGGTGGAGCCTAGGAGGGATCATGTGACCAGCTTTGCTGGGCTCTTTGCCATTTCCTGTTGGGGAAGAGAATATCCCACAAGTAAGGATGACGCCGTGGACCGGACACACCGTTGGAGAAAGCAATTTATCAGGTAAACATAAATTCTGTTTTTAATGGCTATTTCCTCGGCTCGAAGAGTCTCTGAATTATCAGCCTTACATTGTGATTCTCCTTATTTGATTTTTCATTCGGATAAGGTAGTCCTGCGTACTAAACCTGGGTTCTTACCTAAGGTAGTTACTAACAGGAATATCAATCAAGAGATTGTTGTTCCTTCTTTATGCCCAAATCCTTCTTCAAAGAAGGAACGTCTACTGCACAACCTGGATGTAGTCCGTGCTCTAAAATTTTACTTACAGGCAACTAAGGAATTTCGACAAACGTCTTCTCTGTTTGTCATTTACTCTGGGCAGAGGAGAGGTCAAAAAGCTTCTGCTACCTCTCTTTCTTTTTGGCTTCGTAGCATAATTCGTTTAGCTTATGAGACTGCTGGACAGCAGCCTCCTGAAAGAATTACAGCTCATTCTACTAGAGCTGTGGCTTCCACTTGGGCCTTCAAGAATGAGGCCTCTGTTGAACAGATTTGCAAGGCTGCAACTTGGTCTTCGCTTCATACTTTTTCCAAATTTTACAAATTTGACACTTTTGCTTCATCGGAGGCTATTTTTGGGAGAAAGGTTCTTCAGGCAGTGGTTCCTTCTGTATAAAGAGCCTGCCTATCCCTCCCGTCATCCGTGTACTTTTGCTTTGGTATTGGTATCCCAGAAGTAATGATGACCCGTGGACTGATCACACTTAACAGAAGAAAACATAATTTATGCTTACCTGATAAATTCCTTTCTTCTGTAGTGTGATCAGTCCACGGCCCGCCCTGTTTTTAAGGCAGGTAAATATTTTTTAATTTATACTCCAGTCACCACTTCACCCTTGGCTTTTCCTTTCTCGTTGGTCCTTGGTCGAATGACTGGGAGTGACGTAGAGGGGAGGAGCTATATGCAGCTCTGCTGGGTGAATCCTCTTGCACTTCCTGTTGGGGAGGAGTAATATCCCAGAAGTAATGATGACCCGTGGACTGATCACACTACAGAAGAAAGGAATTTATCAGGTAAGCATAAATTATGTTTTCTAGACAAGCATTACCAGTTTGTTGCCCTTCCGTTTGGCCTAGCAACAGCTCCAAGGATCTTTTCAAAGGTTCTCGGTGCCCTTCTCTCTGTAATCAGAGAACAGGGTATTGCGGTATTTCCTTATTTGGACGATATCTTGGTACTTGCTCAGTCTTTACATTTTGCAGAATCTCATACGAATCAACTTGTGTTGTTTCTTCAAAGACATGGTATGAGGATCAATTTACCAAAGAGTTCCTTGATTCCTCAAAGGTAACCTTTTTGGGCTTTCAAATTGATTCAGTGTCCATGACTTTGTCTCTAACAGAAAAGAGACGTCTGAAGTTGGTTTCAGCTTGTCGAAACCTTCAGTCTCAATCATTCCCTTCGGTAGCTTTGTGCATGGAAATTCTAGGTCTCATGACTGC
>NC_069504.1:353397138-353481402 GCF_027579735.1 Bombina bombina
GTTCTTCTTTCAAGAGTAATCTCCAAGATTCTGAAGGAATGCTCGTTTGTTCTGCTGGTAGCTCCGGCATGGCCTCACAGGTTTTGGTATGCGGATCTGGTCCGGATGGCCTCTTGCCAACCGTGGACTCTTCCGTTAAGACCAGACCTTCTGTCGCAAGGTCCTTTTTTCCATCAGGATCTGAAATCCTTAAATTTAAAGGTATGGAGATTGAACGCTTGATTCTTGGTCAAAGAGGTTTCTCTGACTCTGTGATTAATACTATGTTACAGGCGCGTAAATCTGTATCTAGAGAGATATATTATAGAGTCTGGAAGACTTATATTTCTTGGTGTCTTTCTCATCATTTTTCTTGGCATTCTTTTAGAATACCAAGAATTTTACAGTTTCTTCAGGATGGTTTAGATAAGGGTTTGTCCGCAAGTTCCTTGAAAGGTCAAATCTCTGCTCTTTCTGTTCTTTTTCACAGAAAGATTGCTATTCTTCCTGATATTCATTGTTTTGTACAAGCTTTGGTTCGTATAAAACCTGTCATTAAGTCAATTTCTCCTCCTTGGAGTTTGAATTTGGTTCTGGGGGCTCTTCAAGCTCCTCCGTTTGAACCTATGCATTCATTGGACATTAAATTACTTTCTTGGAAAGTTTTGTTCCTTTTGGCAATCTCTTCTGCCAGAAGAGTTTCTGAATTATCTGCTCTTTCTTGTGAGTCTCCTTTTCTGATTTTTCATCAGGATAAGGCGGTGTTGCGAACTTCTTTTGATTTTTTACCTAAAGTTGTGAATTCCAACAACATTAGTAGAGAAATTGTGGTTCCTTCATTATGTCCTAATCCTAAGAATTCTAAGGAGAAATCGTTGCATTCTTTGGATGTTGTTAGAGCTTTGAAATATTATGTTGAAGCTACTAAGTCTTTCCGTAAGACTTCTAGTCTATTTGTTATCTTTTCCGGTTCTAGAAAAGGCCAGAAAACTTCTGCCATTTCTTTGGCATCTTGGTTGAAATCTTTAATTCATCTTGCCTATGTTGAGTCGGGTAAAACTCCGCCTCAAAGGATTACAGCTCATTCTACTAGGTCAGTTTCTACTTCCTGGGCGTTTAGGAATGAAGCTTCGATTGATCAGATTTGCAAAGCAGCAACTTGGTCCTCTTTGCATACTTTTACTAAATTCTACCATTTTGATGTATTTTCTTCTTCTGAAGCAGTTTTTGGTAGAAAAGTACTTCAGGCAGCGGTTTCAGTTTGAATCTTCTGCTTATGTTTTTTATTAAACTTTATTTTGGGTGTGGATTATTTTCAGCAGGAATTGGCTGTCTTTATTTTATCCCTCCCTCTCTAGTGACTCTTGTGTGGAAAGATCCACATCTTGGGTAATCATTATCCCATACGTCACTAGCTCATGGACTCTTGCTAATTACATGAAAGAAAACATAATTTATGTAAGAACTTACCTGATAAATTCATTTCTTTCATATTAGCAAGAGTCCATGAGGCCCGCCCTTTTTTTGTGGTGGTTATGATTTTTGTATAAAGCACAATTATTCCAATTCCTTATTTTATATGCTTTTGCACTTTTTTATCACCCCACTTCTTGGCTATTCGTTAAACTGAATTGTGGGTGTGGTGAGGGGTGTATTTATAGGCATTTTGAGGTTTGGGAAACTTTGCCCCTCCTGGTAGGAATGTATATCCCATACGTCACTAGCTCATGGACTCTTGCTAATATGAAAGAAATGAATTTATCAGGTAAGTTCTTACATAAATTATGTTTTTTGGTAACTAATAAGTAATTTTACCCTTTGGTTGCCAGTAACATACAAATTAATGATTTTACCTATTTAGCTGCCAGTGACAAGTAAACATAAGTGATTTTAATCCCTTGTCTACCCCTCACTACTTTCTGCTCCATACTGTAGTGCATATTGGCAGGTGGGATTTTTTTTTTTGCACAAGCACTTGTTAATTTACAATATTTAGTTCTTATTAAAAATATTTAAGAAAAGATTACATTTGACTGGTAAGCTTCACCAATGCTCTCATTGCATGTCCTACTCTATTAAAGGCTATGGAGTTGGAAATGTGAACAGAGCATTGGTAAAGCTTACCAATCAAATGTAATCTAAATCTAGTCCTATAATTGCAGGATGAGTGTTCATTGGGATTAACTTAATTTTTCCTATGAGTACTCTTCCTACAATTATATAAGCTAAGATGTTCCTCAGAGTACAGTATGTTTTGAACATAATTGTGCAAGATGAGAACTAGCAGTATAAAAGGCAATCTAGCAATTAGAATCATTTTTCAAAAGTTAGTGGCAAGTTCTTTTTAAGGAACAGAACAGAAGCATCTCTGCATGTTCAGCTATAAGTCTGTTTTTGCTATCAGTAAGGAGGTTCAACTTTCCACACTACTGCATGGAGCAGAAAGATATTTTTGGGCCATTTTAGCCAGAGCTGGAAATCACAGTTTATTAACTGCCCAGTACTTCAGGGGTTTGTCTGAACGCAATACAGTGATCTCTCCTACAATAATACAAATAAGAGCAATTTGTATTGGCAGAACAGTAGTAAACAATTTTTAGTTTAGTCTCCACTCCAGCTTTAAATAAAATGGGAACATGCAGTTTGAAAAAAACACCACACGATAGCATATGGGTAGTAAGTGGAGGTATCGGTTTAAGTATCGGTGCATTTGCACGAGTACAAGTACTCATGCAAGTACTTAGTATCGGTACCAATACTAGTATCGGTATCGGTGCAACCCTAGTTAGAATCCCTCAAATCCAAAAAGGAGCTGGTGATTAAAACTGCTGACAAAAGAGAAATTCTGCGCCAATTAAATAATCATGATGATTACAGGTCCATCCCAGGTGATCCTACAATTCCATTTATGAGAGAACTCAGGTCCCTAGAACAAGGACACATATATCATAACACATTTGATTATTTATTGGTACAGGATCCGATAATTCCTTTTTTTCACGTATTGCCAAAAGTACACATCCCTTGTGGCTGTCAAGGGCCACCCCATAGTATCAGGTATGAGCTCTATGTGTTAACCCCTTTCAGAGTGGCTGGACAGTGTATTACAACCTCTTGTACCAACCTCTTGTATCAACCTCTTGTACCAAGGTTACACAGTTATATTAGGGACACAAAACGTGTTACAAATTTTTGACAACTTTGTTTGCTACCCAACTGTAGTGTGGTTCCCAATCGATTTGTGCAGCATCTCTATAGGAATTTATGGGGTCTCAAATGTACTAAATCATCAATTTCTTACTTTGATCTTACTTTGATTGCCAACATGGAAACTAAGAAAGTTGACACTACAGTGAACAGGAATTTGTATGTATGTCTTTCCTTAGATATGGTGAGTCCACAGAGTCCTCAATTACTATTGGGAACACTACTCCCAGCCAGCAGGTGGTAAAGAGCACCACAGCAAAGCTGACAAGCACCACTCCCCTCCCACAAACACCAGTCATTCTCTTTGCCATCGGTGCAAGGAGGAGGTGAAGTTTTGGTGTCTGAATAAGATTTGCTTCAATCAAGAGTTTATTATTTTGAAAACCAGAGTAGGTTTGCTCTGATCTTTCCTCCTTTAATTGGGTTTAGCTGTACTCCACGTTAGTCTCTTCAGTAGGGCAATGGTAGCTTTCAAGCAGTTAGGAACTTGTGAGGTGGGCCTCATTGCATTTTCTTAAGATTGCTGTGATCTCTGTGAGGAGTGGCTTCCTCTCATGCCGGGTGAGCTGTCCTCCTGCCGGACAGACTGAGGTGCAGGTAAGTGCCAATTTTTTGTTTTATGAGAAACGATGGCACTAAAATGGAAGGACTTCACTGAGGGGTTAATTCCTGTGGTAACAAACGGGTACGTTTATGGCAGGGTGCAGGCGCTGTGAATGATTTATAGGGAATGTAAAGGCGGCTAAATTTTTATTACTCTAATACTTGTATTCTTGGTGTGCGCCTCTGATAGAACGGAGTAAGTTCCAATCTACGCTATACTAATGGCCATCAGGACCGCCTCTGATAAGAAGGGAGGTGGATCCCTTTTTTTGTGGCGGTGTTTCCCAAGCCTTATCAGCGTCACATGCAGTGCCCTGCGGTTCCTCTCAATCTCCTGGAGGAATTTGTTTGCATGCCGAAATTGCCACCCAGGTATCCTCTGTGGTATCTGAGGCGTTGGCTGCCATTCCCAAGCTTCAGGGAAGACGCAAGAGAAAAATTAAAGAATCAGATTGTAAGGTTTCTGATCCAGTTCCGGCTAACCAAGTTGCTCTTTCTCATACATCTGAAGAGGAGGATACGTCTGTTTCCTCTGAGGGTAAAATCTCAGATTCGGACAGTATAATTCCTCCTGATCCTGAAGTGGTATCCTTCAAGTTTAAGCTTGAATTCCTCCGTGTACTGTTAAAGGAGGTTTTGGCTACCCTGGACGACTCTGATACTCCTGTTGTCAGTCCTAAGAAATCTAGTAAATTAAATAGATACTTTGATGTCCCTTCCTCGGTGGAAGTGTTTCCTGTGCCAGACCGGGCTACGGAAATTATTACTCTTGAATGAGAGAGGCCAGGGATTCCCTTTTTCCCCTCCCCAGTTTTTAAGAAAATGTTTCCCGTGGCCTACTCCTTTAAGGAGTCATGGCAGATGGTGCCCAAGGTAGAAGGGGTGATTTTTACTGTAGCTAAGAGAACTACTATTCCTATAGAGGATAGTTGCTCTTTCAAAGATCCAATGGATAAGAAGCTGGATGCCTATTTGAAAAATATGTATATTCACCAAGGTCTCCAATGGCAACCTGCAGTATTGATTGATTGATTGATTGATTCCTTGAAAAAGCTCTTTTAGCGATTCCTTGAAAAAGCTCTTTTAGCGAAACGTACGTCGGATACATTACTCTGTGGCGTCCTTCCAAGAATCTGCACACCAGTAAGGAGAGCAACATATACTGGACTCTTAAGGGGGAGGTTGTGTGGTTAAATTTCTGCACTCCTTACCACGGTCTCTGGTATTGTGTATAAGCTCAGTTTGAGCAAATACTCGATTGTATTGCCAATCCTATTGTATTTGGTGGTTTTTGCAGCTCTTGTGGCGCTTTTTATATTTGTATTTTAAATAAATCTTTTTATTCAAAATCCTGTTCAAGTAACTGTTTTCCCAACAGTATAACTTTGGGTGTGCGCACTAACCTGAGCTTGGCTATAGCTCCATCTCATGTGAGTAACCATTTGTACATATACATTTTGTATTGGAAAAAGATTACAGAGTTACGCTATGTGGCATTTCTTCTTTCTTTTCATATGAGGATCGAAAGAAAAATAGAAGTGTGAAGATTTTGAAGAGAACACATATATCCTTATAAAACATCAAAAAATCCCAGCCACTGAGTCTTAGAATCAAGAAGTTTTTATTCTTCAACAAAGGATATGATCAAATTGATCTTTCACAAAATGTAATCATAAGGTACCATCAGGTGTAAGTTCACTCAGATCCACACATACCCCATCCACCAAACACATCCGTATCCAACCCTTACCAGACAAGAAAACAAACGTCAAAATAAACATCAGAAGAATAAATAAAAAAAGTGTATTATCACTCCCAGGGCGTCCCCAGGGAGTGAATTTTGACACCACCCACTCAGGACCTAATAGGATTAAGAACCATGAAGAGTGTCCACTGGATCCGTAACTCTGTAATATTATATGGACAAAAAGTGTCTCGTACTGTTGTGGAAACTCCTCAAACAAGAATGTCTCGTATGTTATAAAACTTCCAACTGTAACAATGTGTATCTGTTTGAAACCATCAGCAATTATCTTCTTGCTACTATGTGAAGGTGGTTACAGGAAACATAACTTGTTACAGTATTTGTAATCCATCACAGTAAATGTTGGTGACGACTATCGTGACAAATCTTGTAATTATAAGAGTATTTTGGTTCAAATGTCCCTTAAACCTGGCGTGCTACTGGCCATAGACTGTGTTGCGGGGAGCTGCAAACGTACTGTCGGCCCAAACACACACCCTCTTCGCACTTCACTCACGGTAACGTGCACTATATCTTCCTTGTAATGCCTTTATTGCAGAGGATACAATACATTCCACATTTTCCTTTTTACCCAAACTGCGAGTATCTCATACCCTCATGGCAGTTCATGGCCTTCAATGTGTTGTAAATAAAGCAGATGCTTAAACAGCCGTGTTACCTCCTTCAGCATATGTGTGCATATATCAGTAGTGCCGTGAGACTCTCTGTCTTCAGTGTGGTTCTGTGGGCCCCCCCAGTGTAAGAATCTGGTCTCACCTCGCAATTGCTGTGGCTCAGATAGCACGATATCCAGGTGTCTGTGGTGGCGTCTCCTCGTTCCGACGCGCGTTTCGGGACTCCGCCCCTTTCTCAAGGAATTTACAGGTAATGGGGTGAAGGTGTGATTGAAATAGAATCAAATGTAATCTTATTGGTTAATGGCATACACACCCCCACTCTAACGTCACATTCTACATACGTATTTGTGGAAATATGGCTTGGTTGAAAAAACGAATGAATCTAAGACTCACGAATGGCTAGTGTACACTTCCGAGCAATCTCCAAAATATCGAAATAAAAATAATACGCCAATGCACAGCATCTTCAAAATGAAAAAGCAAAATAGCAAAAAAGCATGAAAGCTGTACGCTACGCATTTAGGGAGTTATCAATATATAGGCATTCTCGACTGTTTCCAAATTCTATTTTGTACCTGTTCTCAACAATCGTAACTTAAACAGTACGCTCCCTCACATTACTCTTTTCATATAAGATGGGATTATTCCATGTCAGCGGTCCCTTTACGGGATACCCTATTTACATGTTAAATTCTAAAGACTATATACAGTCGACTCAGATAAAACATGTTCCAAGGCTCTCAAGAAGAACTTTTTCTAACCCTATTCAATGTTGGTTCTCACAGTCATATTTTATATAGCAACAAAGTCATACAGAAGGAACTACCCTTATGCAAACAATTCTACTTTCACATATATCCAGGATAGATAGTGAGTTCTATACAAAGGGGACTGGATATCATATATCATATTTAATTATCGCAGGACTACCACGCCGTGGGACAAAACCATATACATTATTAGATCGTAATGTCCCGGAATCGCAATTATTTAAACCTTTGTCTACCTCTCTTCAATTATTTATCTCCTAGAGAGGGACACAGTCTTGAGAAAGCCATTCAACACTTAAGAAATGCGAAAGGCTCAGATGAAATTTCCCCAGGATATGTCTCTATTGAGACCTTTGGGGACCATGGTATCCAATTGTTTGATCCATAGTGCCTCCTTCCGGAATAGTATTTTCTGTCGGTCACCTCCTCTCCGTAAGGGGGAGACCCCATCAATAACTTGAAACCTTAGTTGGCTCTTGTTGTGTGCCAATCGTGTAAAATGATGGTCCACGGGTGCATCCTCGTCATCCTTACCTATGGCTGATTTGTGCTGACGTATCCTATCACGGACCGTCTGTGTGGTCTCCCCTACATATGCCAGGCCACATGGGCATTTGATGACATATATCACATACTTGGAGTTACAGGAGAACCTACCATTGATCGGAATCCTTTTGCCTGATAGGGGATGGGTAATGTGATCCCCTTGTAACATAGAATGACACAGAGCACAATTCATACAGGGGAAGGAGCCTTTCTTATTGATTGTAATTGGTTTTCTCATGGTACCCCAATCAGCCCGTATCAGTTCATCTTTCAGGTTTTTATTTCTCCGAAAGGAGAAAAGTGGAGTCTCGTTAAAGATCTTACCCACATGTATATCCTCTCTTAGTAAGTGCCAATGTTGTAAGATTATCCTTTTAAAGACCTTACTATGTGACCCAAAGTGACTCACAAAGGGCACCGAAAAGAATCAACAAAGGATAAAAACTTCTTGATTCTAAGACTCAGTGGCTGGGATTTTTTTGATGTTTTATTATTATTATATAGTCTGTGACCGGACTTTATCCCGTGCCTGAGCATACTAACTAGAAAGGGTGGTGCGGTCACACTTTATCGCATATATTAATTTGGTCTGTGACGTGCACACTCACGTTTGATGAGTACGATGGAAGGGACTAAGATGTTTGCTTACTCAGATTTGGATGCCTCACGAATAGCTACTTTATGTGTTGGCAACAGAGATTTTTTGAATAATGAGCCTGATGTTAAGGAACCGCCGAGTTTAGAACAGATGATTAAGCAGAAAATTGTATACGAATTACATTCAGTTACCCTAGCGGAGTATTTCAGACAGAAGCGTATTCCAAGGGGTCTCAGGAGTCATCTTCATCCCACACTATTTAGGGAAAACTCAGAATACTGTGACAAATTTGAGGGCATTCTAAATAAATGCTCCTATGATATTCTGATTTTGACAATAGAGTACATACAGAAGGAACTACCCAAAATGCAGCAGGAGATAGATAAGGTGGAACTATCTCTCAAGGAGTTAAAGTCTGAAACAGACTTCAGTAATTTTAAATCTAAGTTGGATAGTGACCTCTCTATTTTTAAAAAAAGCCTAGAGAGTAAGAAATATAAGAAATTTCAGAGAGACCTCACTGATTATCAAAATAATAAAGTCTACAGATGGCGTAACCCAGACTTTACACCTTTTAGAAGATTTAGAAGAGGGACACAAGTATATAATTTCCCAGGAGAGTCCTCATCTGATAGTGACTTCAGTGACTCCTCAATCCCTTTTCCCTTAAGAGGACGTGGAACAAGGAATCGAAGAAGAGGAAGAGGAGGGGGGGGAGGAAACACCGGAGACACAACATACCAGATCTCAACCCGACAGAATCGGAGGGAGCAGAGAGTTTAGTAGTTAATATATCAGGGATTGAGATCAATGAGGAAGTCAGGGGGGTATTACAAAAGGGATTATCTTTTGTCCCTACTACTACCCCAGACTTTTTTGAACTGGAATGTGACCTTCATCGTTTCTTTAGGAATTTAAGATTAAAAAGCTTTTTTGCGAATAAAGAAGACGTCAACACAACTGAACTTAACAGTCCATTTCAATTTCATGTACGAAATATTAGACCCAAGAGTACTTTCAATCCCCCTCACACGAACGCTTCAGTTGAAGCATATATCACCTTAATCAAAAAGGATTTTGAAAAATTCAAAAAAAACTTCCGTACAAAAATTAAGCCTAACATCTCTAAACAAGAGAAATTAGCACTGGCATCCATTCAGAAAAATGAGGATTTGATCCTGAAGCCAGCTGACAAGGGCGGTGCCCTGGTTATCATGCATAAGAACAAATATAAGGAGGAGGTCCTCCGACAATTACAAGATACAGATAACTATGCCAAATTGACGGCTGACCCCACATTGAGGGTAAAAAGTAAGATCAGCAAGATAATTGAGGAGTCCTTAGCCTCCGATATCATTACTAAGAAACAGGCAAAATTCCTGATTAAAGAACATCCGATTATACCGGTATTTTATGTATTACCCAAGATACATAAAAGACTCCTTGACCCTCCCGGTCGACCCATTGTCGCAGGCACGGATTCAATGTTCCAACCGTTAGCAGTATTCTTGGATCAACTCATCAGACCTTTATTAGGTTATTTGAGTTCGTACTTACAGGACACGACTGACTTTCTTTGCAAGATATCTTCATTGGTGGTTCCAAAGGATAGCCAACTTGTAACAATGGACATAGCTAGTCTTTATACTTCGATTCCCCATGAGTTAGGAATAGAGGGGATATTCTATTTTCTAGACAAGGACAACTTATATTCCCTGAGTGAGAGAAGATTCATTAAAGATCTCTTTAAGATCATTTTGTATGAAAAAAAATTTCTATTTGAAGATACGTTTTACGTCCAAAAACAAGGAACGGCTATGGGCTACTTATGCGAACTTATTTGTAGGGAAGTTTGAGGAGGATGTGGTCTATAAGGATGAAGGCTATAAGAAATTTATCTTAGGCTGGTATCGTTACATAGATAACGTCTTCTTTGTTTGGACAGGTAGTGATGATGGTCTGACACAATTTGTATCAAAACTTAATTCGGCACATGTTTCTCTTAAGTTTACTATGGAAGCAAGTAAGTCCAGGGTAAGCTTTTTAGACACCATGATTTCAATTGTAGATCAGAAACTCAGAAGTGATTTATTTTCTAAAGTAACAGATCGGAATAATACCTTACGGTATGAAAGTTTCCATCCCCCCTCTCTGATCAAAAATCTTCCATTAGGCGAACTTCTGCGGACCAAAAGGATTGTGGATGATCCAGTAATTTGCCTACAGAGATTGGACGAAATGTCTAAAAAATTTTTAGACAGAGGATATCCAGCACAAATTCTGGAAGATAACATGAATAAAGTACTGAACATTGACAGGGCTAGCCTATTGAGTAAGACTACTCGTGAAGCTAAAAAAATTTCGGTGCCCTTTGTGAGTCACTTTGGGTCACATAGTAAGGTCTTTAAAAGGATAATCTTACAACATTGGCACTTACTAAGAGAGGATATACATGTGGGTAAGATCTTTAACGAGACTCCACTTTTCTCCTTTCGGAGAAATAAAAACCTGAAAGATGAACTGATACGGGCTGATTGGGGTACCATGAGAAAACCAATTACAATCAATAAGAAAGGCTCCTTCCCCTGTATGAATTGTGCTCTGTCATTCTATGTTACAAGGGGATCACATTACCCATCCCCTATCAGGCAAAAGGATTCCGATCAATGGTAGGTTCTCCTGTAACTCCAAGTATGTGATATATGTCATCAAATGCCCATGTGGCCTGGCATATGTAGGGGAGACCACACAGACGGTCCGTGATAGGATACGTCAGCACAAATCAGCCATAGGTAAGGATGACGATGATGCACCCGTGGCCCATCATTTTACACGATTGGCACACAACAAGAGCCAACTAAGGTTTCAAGTTATTGATGGGGTCTCCCCCTTACGGAGAGGAGGTGACCGACAGAAAATACTATTCCGGAAGGAGGCACTATGGATCAAACAATTGGATACCATGGTCCCCAAAGGTCTCAATAGAGACATATCCTGGGGAAATTTCATCTGAGCCTTTCGCATTTCTTAAGTGTTGAATGGCTTTCTCAAGACTGTGTCCCTCTCTAGGAGATAAATAATTGAAGAGAGGTAGACAAAGGTTTAAATAATTGCGATTCCGGGACATTACGATCTAATAATGTATATGGTTTTGTCCCACGGCGTGGTAGTCCTGCGATAATTAAATATGATATATGATATCCAGTCCCCTTTGTATAGAACTCACTATCTATCCTGGATATATGTGAAAGTAGAATTGTTTGCATAAGGGTAGTTCCTTCTGTATGACTTTGTTGCTATATAAAATATGACTGTGAGAACCAACATTGAATAGGGTTAGAAAAAGTTCTTCTTGAGAGCCTTGGAACATGTTTTATCTGAGTCGACTGTATATAGTCTTTAGAATTTAACATGTAAATAGGGTATCCCGTAAAGGGACCGCTGACATGGAATAATCCCATCTTATATGAAAAGAGTAATGTGAGGGAGCGTACTGTTTAAGTTACGATTGTTGAGAACAGGTACAAAATAGAATTTGGAAACAGTCGAGAATGCCTATATATTGATAACTCCCTAAATGCGTAGCGTACAGCTTTCATGCTTTTTTGCTATTTTGCTTTTTCATTTTGAAGATGCTGTGCATTGGCGTATTATTTTTTTTTTTTGTATTAAATAGTTTTTATTAAGTTTTTACAACAATAACATATAAAATTTATTCTTGCATCAGGAATAACAAATAACCATTGAATCCAGTGTTTACATATACATCTTAAGATGAAGACAAAGATAGACGTGCGCAGAATTTGAAAAACAACCATGGAAATCTAGACATCCGTGCACCAATCAACTATACTCATTACAATAGTTACATTTTTATGCATACTACAATGAAATGAAAAATGCTTTACCTTTGTTCCCATATGAATAATATATCAGCAATAAAGTCTTGTTTTCCCAAGAAAGTATAATGGATTTTTTCCAGGGCTAGGACATGAGTTACCTCCCTCTCCCACATCATGAAATCAGGTGTTTGACATTTTTTCCAGAATCTTGGTATCAGGCGTTTAGCGCAATTAAGCATGCACTGTAGAAGCTTTTTCCTATATATACATGGGATGCTTGGAGTGTTATTTAGTAATACCATGGCGGGGGATAGAGTGACTGAGAAGCCCAAGATAGTGGTTATACTTTTAGCTATGCATTCCCAGTAGTTTTGCAAGAGGGGACAGGACCACCAAATGTGGGATAGAGTGCCTCTACCTCCGCAACGCCTCCAACATAGGGGAGAGGAATTGGGAAATATGCTATGCAGACGATGTGGGGTCAAATACCACCTAGAGAGCAGTTTGTAATTCATTTCCACAATAGCTAGTGACAGTGATGACTTTTTAGTCTCAGAGAATATTCGGCTCCACTGAGTGTCTGTTATATTGATGTCCAACTCTTTTTCCCATTTGGCAATAAAAGATGGCCGTTTGGTGGGGAAAGAACCTCTAAGTAATCTGTAAATTATGGAGATATGAGATCTAGATATAGAGGGGGTACCACAAAGCGTCTCAAAGGGGGTGAGTGGTCTGGTGAGTGCAGATTTATGAGGGCTGGAAATGATGGCATGCCGCACCTGGAGATATGGGAACCAGAGGTGGAATGGGGGCCCCAGCAGTTGCGAGATCTCCGTCTGGGGACGAACTAGCCCTTTGCTTAAAATCATGTGTACTGGGACATTAGAAGGGGAGTCAGCTATATGCGGAGTGGGTATGCTACCTGCCTGCAAAAGGACATTGTTATTTAAGAGGGGTGTAAGCGGGGATATTTGGCTTGATAGTCTTTTGTCAACAGTCAAAACTTTATCCCATGTCCGTAGCGTAGCAGCAACAAAGTAATTTGTGTATACCGTAGGGGGCCTACACTTGGGTGGAACCCAGCACAGGTCTCCAAGATTATGGTTACCTGCTAGGTGAGTTTCCAGCTGTACCCAAGGCTTATTGGGTTGAGCATGTTTCCATGCAGTGATGCGTGCGATGTGGGCTGCGTGGTAGTAGGCAAGCAGGTCTGGAGCCCCCAGACCGCCATCTTCTCTGCTTAGGTACAATGTGTGTTTGGAAACCCTAGTCCTCCGTCTTGCCCAGACAAAGGACTCAAACAATTTTTGCTGCCTTGTTAAATATCCAGAGGGCAGATCTAAAGGGAGGGTCTGAAACAGATATAGAAATTTAGGAAGGAGAGACATTTTTATTGCATTAATCCGACCTAACCAGGAGAGATGACCTTGTTTCTGCCATGCCTCAAGCATAATTCGGGATTGTTCCTGAAGTGGAATGTAATTAAGGTCAAATAAGTCTGTGTGTTGGGGGGTGATATCTAAACCTAAGTAGCGCAGTTTATTTGTGATCTGAAAAGAGGTGTGGGTGGAGATAAAGTGGAGATCTGCTTCCGTCAGGTTTAATGGAATCAGCATGGATTTCTCCATATTGATGGAGAAATTCGAGACTCTCCTATAATCCTCCAGTTCAGTGAGAAGGGCAGGTAGAGATGTAGTCGGGGAGCAGATAGTAAATATAATGTCGTCGGCATAGAGCAGACTCTTCTGATGGGACTCAGCAAAGGCGAATCCCTGAATTTGGGTGTTTTCTCTAATTCTTGTTGCAAAGGCCTCCACCGCCATAGCGAAGAGTAGGGGAGAGAGTGGGCATCCCTGACGTGTACCATTTTTAATAAGTATTTTTTGTGATAGCGTACTGTTAGTGTTGATTTTGGCTGATGGGTTATGATATAATGCTTGTATACGAGTTATTAAAGTATCAGAGAATCCATACTTTGACAGCGTGGCCCAGAGAAAATCCCAGTCCACCCTGTCAAAGGCCTTCTCAGCGTCTGTGGAGAGTAGGGCTAGAGGTGTTCTAAAAGAGTTGGCGGTGAATATGGTTTGCAAGACTCTGATGGTGTTATCCTTAGCCTCTCTCTCAAAGACAAAACCAACCTGGTCTGTGTGGATGAGGGTGGGGAGTATTTTATTTAATCTAGTTGCTAGGAGCTTTGCATACAGCTTGATATCGACATTTATCAGGGAAATTGGGCGATAGCTAGTGACTTGTTCTATATTTTTTCCTGGTTTGGGGAGTACTGATATTGTGGCCTCTAGGAGAGTTTCCGTAAAATTGCACCCTTCGTCTATAGAATTGTACATTTGCAACAAATGGGGGCTTAGTTGAGTTTTAAGCAGGTGATAGAATTTGGGGGAGAATCCATCTGGGCCGGGAGCTTTCCCCTGGGGGAGATTTTTTATGGCTATGAGCAGCTCCTGTAGGGAAAATTGGGAGTCCAAAGACCTGCCAACTTCCTCTGAAATAGTTGGCAAGTGGACTTGCGAGAGATACTCATGTATCCGGTGGAGTTTTGTATCTGTATTAGGGGTCGGGAGATTATATAGGGAAGAATAGTATTTTGCAAACTGGTTGGCAATATCTGTGCTAGCTGTGAAAGAAGCACCTGTGGCATCAGAGATTTTAGCAATGAATGATTTATATCTTTTCTTTTTAAGGGATCGGGCCAGGAGACGTCCAGCTTTATTGCTTTCAGTGAAAAACCTAGCTTTCTGTGTAAGGGCTCGCATATGTGCATTTTTAACTAAGTGTTGGTTAAGGGCCTCCCTAGCCTGATGTGATTGTGCTAGAAGCTGTGGGGACTGAGGGTTTCGTTTTAGCGCTAATTCGCATTTTTGAAAGTCTGCGGTAAGGGATAAGTATTGTGCCATTCTCTGCTTCCGCAGTCTGTGTGTATGACTCATGATCAGTCCTCTGATGAAACATTTATATGCTTCCCAGTTGTTAATGGCCGAGGTGGAGGAAGGGTCATTAAAGGAGAAAAACTCCTCAGTTTTTTCAATTATATCAGTGGTGGTTATCGGGTCAGAGAAAATGTGGTCGTTAAGTTTCCAATGTTGTTGGTGAATTGGTTTTGCCGTCCATCTAAATGTGGAGCTTACCATGCTATGGTCCGACCAGGTGGTGTGGTGTAATCTAGAGTCTATTAAAGTGGTCAAGGTACTTTGGTCGCAGAAGATATAATCTAACCGGGTATAGGAGCGCTGAGGGTTGGAAAAAAAAGTGTAGTCTCTTGTAGTGGGGTGAGTCATTCTCCAAGTGTCAATGAGAGGGATTGCACTAATTGCCTGCCAGTTAGCCTTTATTTGTCTATTACACAAATAGGAACTACCAGAAGATGTATCAAGTAGAGGACTGATGGGGTAGTTGAAGTCGCCCCCTAAAAATATTGGCCCCTTAGATATGTCAATTATGTGATTAGTAACTCTCCGAAAGAAGGAGGGAGAGGGTCGATTGGGGGCATATATGTTTGCAAAAGTTAGAGGTCTCCCATAATACAATCCCACTAAAATCAATACTCTACCCTCTTGATCTTGAAATTTTTGTAGCAGTTTAAAGGGTGTACCCTTTCGGAAGGAGATGCCCACCCCATTATGTCTAGAGGGGCCAGAACACATGAAATGTTGGTCGTAATAAAACTGGGACAAAGTGGGTTCATTGGTCTTTTTAAAATGTGTTTCTTGGATCATTACCACATCCAAGTGTTTCTTGTAAAAATCATGAAAAGCTATGGAGCGCTTCTTTAGGGCCAAGAAGCCCTTAACATTTTGTGTGGCTAAAGTAAAGCGACTGACTGTTACAGGGGATTCCATAGATATCTAGATAGTATGATGGTATAACCTAAATGTAACTGGTATGTTAAATATGGATTTCAATTATTATGAGTAGACAAAAAGAGCTGTTCTGTACACGACTATAGTACTGAAAAAACTGGATAAACAATAACTAAGATAAATAAAAACAAAATTTGAATAACCTAGGGAAGCAAAGGTGGCGAGGGAGGGAAAGGGAGTGGGTCCTGGGGGGGGAGTAAGAATGAAAAACAGGAAAGAAAGGAGAATGCCTGGTAACGTTACAGTCAGCCAAGTATTTCCAAAGAGGGAGAGGGAAGTGAAAAAAAAGAGACAGTAGGGGAAAGATCAGCCCGACGGAGCTCATTCCATCAGGTAATATGAACATTAGTATTTTACTTACTTAAACCTGTCTAGCATGAGAATACGCAACTGTGCAACAATTTTCATACCTAAAAACGAGAGTCAGGTTAGGTGCAAACTTGAACAACAAGCACAACAAAAAACATATTAAAAACAATTTCGGGTTGGTATAAAGTAACAATAGCAAGAACCAGTAGTGTCCCGGATCAGCTGTCCTCACGTAATAATGTACAAAGCTGAAGCTGCATGGGGAAAAACTCTTAAGAAGGGGGGAGAGTCATAGGGGTTTGTCCCGAACAACATTACACATAAACTTTGACATTAACAGGGCCATATGTTCGAAGGGAGGACAGAACGCCCCAGAATTACAGAGTCATTATCTAAGGATAACTTAGCCCAACACGCTAAGCGTGACCGGACACTTTGTACTTACAGTTCCAAAAGGTATGGAAAGCACCCAGAGGCATCAGGTGGTGTCCATTGCATTTGGTGGCTGCCCACATTTTTTCTTCATGTTTTGTTTGCTAATTACCTCTGACCAAGCCCTTCTCTGGGGCTTAGGAGGTGTAGATGTTGCCTTCGACTGTGGTATGTCAGCTGAGTCTGGTGTGGGAATGTCCAATCGCTTGCAGAATTCGGTGGCTTTAGCTGGACTTGTGCATTCATGGCGTTTCCCATTCTTAACAATCAGCAGCGAGACGGGGAAGCCCCACCTGTAGGGGATCTGTAGAGAACGAAGATGTGCGGTAAGGAATGAGAAATCCCTTCTTAGTTGGAGTGTCCGTACTGACAGATCCTGATAGATTTGAATTTTTGCTCCCAGGAACGTGAAAGAGGGGCATGCTCTCGCCAGCTGAAAAATCTTCTCTCTGTCTTTATATTTTTGGAAACAAATGATGATGTCTCTGGGAGGCTGATTGTCAGTGGGTTTAGGGCGCAATGCCCGATGTGCTCTCTCAAGTGGGATTTCTTCAATTACTCGCTGGTTAGCAATCGCCAAAGATTGGAATAAATTCTGCAGCTGGTCTGGGATGTCTTCCCCCCCAACAGTCTCCGGGAGCCCACGGATCCTTAAGTTGTTTCTTCGTGTCCGATTTTCGATATCATCTAACTTGTTCTCTAATTCAGTAATCTGTTGATGTTGTTTGTCTATAGAGTGAGACATATCATTCATTTCTTTGACCAATTCCTCTCTATCATCCTCCAAAGTCTCAACTCGGAAGCCCAACTCATTTATATCTCTTTTTAAATCAGCACATTCTGATTTGATGCACAGTTTAACCTGGTTTATTAAAGTTTCCATGTCTTTGAGTGTCACTGGACCATCTGCGGCTTGTTGAGAGCTTCTTGGCGGTGTAGATGGATTTAATGGAGTATCAGGAATGTCAGAAAGGGACTCATCATCGCTGCATATCTGAGGGGCATTCATCTTTTTTTTCTTGTCTGCATTTTTAAAGAATGTGCTTACTGTGCTGGAGGCATTATTAGATTTTAAGTTCTTGTCTGTCCTTACATTCTTTTTCTGCGCCATACTTATAACCAGATGGTCCCGTATGCATTAACCAGGGAACAACAGAGACTCTCTCTATAACTCAGTGAGGATATGTTTGTTTTAATTATAAAGTCTGTATGGTGACTCCTGCAGTGCTGTTTAAACTGTGCTCTTTATTAATTTGTGCAAGGGTGGAGTGCCGTTATTTATGATGCCCAGAGCAAGGCTGTAGTTGGAGCACTAGGCCCTAGAGAGTCAAAGCAGGGCGGTGTGTATAGCTGGCCACGAGGTACTTGCCCCAGATAATAGTGCTCAGGGTTATGCTGTTTTGCTGGTTAGATATGGAGCATTATCATATGTGTATAACTTATAATGTCGCCAGAGAAAGTAAAAAGAAGGAAAGGGCCTTTTAAAGCCTTATGTTATGGATGTGTAAAGGCATTTATATCAGGCTCCCCGCCACTAGTACATGGTGTGAACTTTTCCCAATCAGGGCCTTTTAAAGCCTTATGTTATGGATGTGTAAAGGCATTTATATCAGGCTCCCCGCCACTAGTACATGGTGTGAACTTTTCCCAATCAGGATATAATAAGGCATATATAGCAGATAAGAAGTGCTATAGCTGCTACACTTTTTGGGTGCTGTCTTTTGTCACTGGGCTGCGATGCTTAGTTTCAGGGCTGTAGCGTGTGCTAACATTCTCACCTCTGTCATGGCGGCCATCTGGTGTGCTGGGACGAGAAAGCGTTGCACGGAGCTGATGAAAAGCTGAGCCGCGTGAAACAGCCGAGTCCGGCTTGCAGCAATATGGTCCGCTGTGCCTGTTAAAGCTGTGGCCTGGGAGCGCTCCCAACACTGAATTCACCACATCGGTGCTTGAGGCAGGCTTCTGGCGCGCCAAGTGTCCGAGGTGCCGATAGGGACCCAGAAGATCGGTCAAACTCCCCCAGGCTGAGCGGTGTCTGTTCGCACCGTTATCCTACAATTAGACAGGGCTATAGTGGCCTGAGGAAGAGCTCCGTCCATGCTGATACTAGAGCTCTAGGGAAATGCGGCCATCTCAGACGCCCGCAAGCTCCGCCCTGGCGTATTATTTTTATTTCGATATTTTGGAGATTGCTCAGCGCTTGCTCGGAAGTGTACACTAGCCATTCGTGAGTCTTAGATTCATTCGTTTTTTCAACCAAGCCATATTTCCACAAATACGTATGTAGAATGTGACGTTAGAGTGGGGGTGTGTATGCCATTAACCAATAAGATTACATTTGATTCTATTTCAATCACACCTCCACCCCATTACCTGTAAATTCCTTGAGAAAGGGGCGGAGTCCCGAAACGCGCGTCGGAACGAGGAGACGCCACCACAGACACCTGGATATCGTGCTATCTGAGCCACAGCAATTGCGAGGTGAGACCAGATTCTTACACTGGGGGGGCCCACAGAACCACACTGAAGACAGAGAGTCTCACGGCACTACTGATATATGCACACATATGCTGAAGGAGGTAACACGGCTGTTTAAGCATCTGCTTTATTTACAACACATTGAAGGCCATGAACTGCCATGAGGGTATGAGATACTCGCAGTTTGGGTAAAAAGGAAAATGTGGAATGTATTGTATCCTCTGCAATAAAGGCATTACAAGGAAGATATAGTGCACGTTACCGTGAGTGAAGTGCGAAGAGGGTGTGTGTTTGGGCCGACAGTACGTTTGTAGCTCCCCGCAACACAGTCTATGGCCAGTAGCACGCCAGGTTTAAGGGACATTTGAACCAAAATACTCTTATAATTACAAGATTTGTCACGATAGTCGTCACCAACATTTACTGTGATGGATTACAAATACTGTAACAAGTTATGTTTCCTGTAACCACCTTCACATAGTAGCAAGAAGATAATTGCTGATGGTTTCAAACAGATACACATTGTTACAGTTGGAAGTTTTATAACATACGAGACATTCTTGTTTGAGGAGTTTCCACAACAGTACGAGACACTTTTTGTCCATATAATATTACAGAGTTACGGATCCAGTGGACACTCTTCATGGTTCTTAATCCTATTAGGTCCTGAGTGGGTGGTGTCAAAATTCACTCCCTGGGGACGCCCTGGGAGTGATAATACACTTTTTTTATTTATTCTTCTGATGTTTATTTTGACGTTTGTTGTTTTCTTGTCTGGTAAGGGTTGGATATGGATGTGTTTGGTGGATGGGGTATGTGTGGATCTGAGTGAACTTACACCTGATGGTACCTTATGATTACATTTTGTGAAAGATCAATTTGATCATATCCTTTGTTGAAGAATAAAAACTTCTTGATTCTAAGACTCAGTGGCTGGGATTTTTTGATGTTTTATTATTATTATATAGTCTGTGACCGGACTTTATCCCGTGCCTGAGCATACTAACTAGAAAGGGTGGTGCGGTCACACTTTATCGCACATATATCCTTATATGAACTTTTATAAGCATTTAGGCTTTTACACAATATGTATATTTTATGATCACTTTTTTGTTTATTATCACATTTATTTCACATTTTTGCGTTTTTGTGATATTATGGTATTTGTTATCACAACCTGCAGTATGTATTGCTACTGTGACAAGTGCCGCAACCTACTGGTTTGACCCATTGTTTGAGTCTCTTCAAGCAGAAACTCCTTTGGAGGAGATCCAGGATAGGATTAAGGCGCTTAAGGTAGCCAATTCCTTTATTACTGATGCCGCTTTGCAGGTCATTAAAGGGACAGTCAAGTCCAAAAAAAAACTTTCATGATTTAAATAGGGAATGTAATTTTAAACAACTTTCCAATTTACTTTTATCACCAATTTTGCTTTGTTCTCTTGGTATTGGGGGAATGGGTAATAAAGGGATTATCATTCTTTTTTAAACAACAAAAATTCTAGTGTTGACTGTCCCTTTTAAAGGATTACTTTCTGTTATAATTTTTAAGCTAAACAACTAACATATTAAAGTTAATAAACATTAATTAAAACCTACTGACCTATATTTTCTCCAAAACGAAGTTTCATAACGTTCTAAAAGTTATATCTTTTATTCGCCGATGATGTCACGTTATCCTGCCCACTATTTTCAGCAGTGCATGTTCAAAATACTTAAACCAATAACTTTGTGTTTAAAGCGCCATTTTGAAACCTAGGTATTGTAAACGGATTGGTACAGAGCAAAGGATACCCACGGAGTGGGTTTGGAAAACAATTAAATTTGCAGACAAGATTTCTTATATACGGTAGAGATATGTTAATGAAATGCTATTGATAAAAAGCGTATTTGGGGTAGTTAGTTAGTAACAGGCATAGAAAATATTTACTTACAGTGGCCCTTTAAGTTTGGAGCCAAAATTTCTGGTTTTGCTGTATTGGCACATAGAGCATTAAGGCTGAAATCTTGGTCGGCAGATGTTTCATCCAAGTTTAAACTTTTGGCGATTCTTTACAAGGGTAAGACCTTTTGTGGACCTGGTTTGGCAGAAATTATTTCCGATATCACGGGTGGTAAAGGGCCTTTTCTGCCACAAGAGGTTCCACCTCTCAGGATTATCTGCAGACCAGTTAAAAAGAGAGGTGTTCTTGAAATGTGTTCAGGAACAGGGTCTAAGGTTCTATTCCAATCTGTTTGTGGTTCCTAAAAAAGAGGGAACGTTCAGACCTATTCTAGATCTAAAGTGTCTAAACAAGTTTCTCAGAGTGTCGTCCTTCAAGATGGAAACTATACGATCCATTCTTCCGTTACTGCAAGAGGGTCAGTTCATGACAACCATAGACCTGAAAGATGCGTACCTTCATGTTTCCATTCACAGGGAGCATCACAAATTTGAGATTTGCCTTTCTGGACAAACACTTTCAGTTTGTAGCTCTTCCATTCGGCCTAGCCACAGCTCCCAAAATTTTCTCAAAGGTCCTGGGGGCTCCTTTGGCAGTGGCACCTTATCTTGACGACATTCTGGTTCAGGCGCCATTTTTTTCAACTAGCAAAATCTCACACTGAGATCTTATCTTTTCTTTGTTCCCACGGATGGAAGGTGAATTTGGAAAAGAGTTCCCTTGTTCCAGCAAGGTTGGTCTTAGAAACCATTATAGATTCTATATCAATGAAAATATTTCAGAAGAGCCAAAATTCTTTCCTCTTGCTTATCTCTACAGTCTGCTGTACGACTATCATTGGCCCAATGTATGGAGGTAATTGGTCTGATGGTGGCTTCCATGGACATAGTTCCCTTTGCTCGATTCCATCTCAGAGCTCTACAGTTATGCATGCTCAATCAATGGAACAGGGATTATGCAGATCTGTCTCAGAAGATATAGTTCTAGATCAGTCGACGAGAGACTCTTCCGTGGTTTCAGGAGCATCTGTCGCAGGGGACATCCTTTCGCAGACCCTCTTGGATGATTGTGACCACGGACGTCAGCCTGATGGGCTGGGGAGCAGTTTTGGACTTGTTGAAGGCGTAGGGACTTTGGTCTCACAAGGAATCTGCTCTTCCCATAAACATTTTGGGGTTGAGATCGATCTTCAATGGCTTGATGGCTTGGCCTCAGCTGGCCTTAGCCCAGTTTATCAGGTTCCACAACATAACCTCACAGGCATATATCAACCCTCAGGGAGTAACTCGGAGCTCTTTAGTCATGAAAGAGGTGGCTCGGATCATACAGTGGAGTGGACAACTGGAAAGCGGATTTTTTGAGCAGACAGACTTTTCATCCCGGGGAGTGGGAACTCCATCTGGAAGTGTTCACCAGGTTAACCATCTTGTCAGATCGCCAAGCTTCCAAAGTACGGTTCAAGGTCAAGGGATCCTCGGGCCTTCCTAATAGATGCACTGGCAGTTCCTTGGAACTTCAGGTTAGCATACCTGTTTCCTCCGTGTGCTCTCCTTCCACGGGGCATTGCTCATATCAAACAGGAGAGGGCATCAATTCTAGTAGCCGCGCAGGATCTGGTATGCAGATTTAGTGGAGATGTTGTCTCTCCCTCCTTGGAGACTTCCTCTAAGGAAGGACCTTCTGCTTCAGGGTCCTTTCCTTCACCCAAATCTCGCTTCTCTGAAGCCAAGGGCTACTCTTCGAGTAGTCAGAATTCCTAGAATTTTGTCCTTTCTCCAAGAAGGTCTGGAGAAGGGTTTGTCTGTTAGATTTCTGCTCTATCTGTGTTGCTGCACAAGCGTCTGGTGGAAGTGCCAGATGTGCAATTTTTTTGTCAGGCCTTGGCCAGAATCAGGCCTGTGTTTAAGTCTGATGACAATCCTAGGAAAGGAAACAGAGGCTCCTCTAAGTGCAGTATCATCAGATAACAAGTGCAGCTTGTAAGTATATAAGAAAACCACTCGCATGCGGTGAAGCACACAATAGTGCTAATGGGGCAGGCCGAGACTTCTGAGCCGCTCGGCTGACTCAACATCCAGCTCTTCTAGACACGGGTTCCCAGCAGGTAGCGATGTCACTCTCCTAGTGATACTCTATCCTAGTATATGGTATTACTCCTTTGCCACAGGATCAGGGTGTGCAGGTATCGTGACAAATTCTCACAGAATCTTAGCGGTAGCATTAAAACAATTTATTGCATAAAAACAACTTTAAACAGTGACGCATTTCTCGGCAGTCAACGCTATTTCCTCAGACTGTTGAAAGGTTTTTCAAGCAGTGGTGCCTTCCATTTAGGTACACCTGTCTTGTCTCTCCCTAGTCCTCCGTGTCCTTTAGCTTGGGTATTGGTTCCCAACAGTAATTGAGGACTCTGTGGACTCACCAAATCTTAGGGAAGAAATCAAAATTTATGCTTACCTGATAAATTTCTTTCCGAATATGGTGAGTACGCGGCCTGCCCTGTATTGTAAAGACAGTGTTTTCTCTTGTTAAGTGTGTTCAGTCCACGGGTCATCCATTTCTTATGGGATATATTCTCCTTCCCAACAGGAAGTTGCAAGAGGATCACCCAAGCAGAGCTGCTATATAGCTCCTCCCCTCACATGTCATATCCAGTCATTCTCTTGCAACCCTCAACAAAGAAGGAGGTCACGAGAGTAGCTGGCATTTTTACTTAATTATTCTTCAATCAAAAGTTTGTTATTTTAAATGGCACCGGAGTGTGCTGTTTTTCTATCTCAGGCAGTATTTGGAAGAAGAAACTGCCTGCGTTTTCTATGATCTTAGCAGGCGTAACTAAGATCCACTGGCTGTTCTCGACATTCTGAGGAGTGGGGTAACTTCAGAACATGGGAATAGCATGCGGGGTCTCCCGCAAATGAGGTATGTGCAGTACAATATTTTCTGGGAATGGAATTGACTAAGAAAACACTGCTGTTACCCGTATGATGTAAGTACAGCCTTAAATGCAGTAGTAGTGACTGGTATCAGGCTGATAAATGTATGCACAGTAGAGTTATTTTCTAGGGACTAGAATTTGACTGAAAAAATACTGTTAATACTGATATAATGTGTGAGCCTTAACTGCAGTAGAAGCGACTGGTAGCAGGCTTAGTAATAACTTTACACAGCATCTGAAATGTTGTTTTTTAAAACGTTTACTGGCATGTTAATCGTTTTGTGAGGTACTTTGGTGATAAATCTTTTTGGGCATGATTTTTTTCCACACGGCTAACGTATATTTCTGCATAGAAACCGTTATATCAGGTCTCCCACTGTTATAATAGGAGTGGGAGGGACCTTTTTTAGCGCCTTGTTGCGCCGTTAAAATTCTAGCACAGTCTTCCTGCTTCTTCCTCTTTGATCCAGGACGTTTCCAAGAGAGCTCAGGGATCTTCAAAATTCGTTTTTGAGGGAGGTAATCAGTCACAGCAGACCTGTGACAGTGTGTTTGACTGTGATAAAAGCGTTAAATCTTAATTTGATATCCGTTTTGGGTACTGAGGGGTTAATCATCCTTTTGCTAATGGGTGCAATCCTCTGCTAATTAATACATTTAAAGAATTGTTGACTATAACTGAACTAGTTCTTTGTTATTCAATTGTGTTTGTTTGTTTTTTAAAAAGCGCTGCAGCGTTTTTTATATTGCTTGTAAACTTATTGAAGTAATTTCCAAGCTTGCTAGCTTCATTGCTAGTCTGTTTAAACATGTCTGATACAGAGGAATCTGCTTGTTCATTATGTTTAAAAGTCGATGTGGAGCCCAATAGAAATATGTGTACCAATTGTATTGATATTACTTTGAATAAAAGTCAATCTGTACCGATAAAGAAATTATCACCAGACAACGAGGGGGAAGTTATGCCGTCTAACTCTCCTCACGTGTCAGTACCTTCGTCTCCCGCTCGGGAGGGTGCGTAAGATTGAGGCGCCAAGTACATCAAGGCCCTTACAAATCACTTTACATGATATGGCTAATGTTATGAAAGAAGTATTATACAATATGCCCGAGTTAAGAGGCAAGCGCGACAGCTCTGGGTTAAGGACAGAGCGCGCCGATGACACGAGAGCCATGTCTGATACTGCGTCACAATTTGCAGAACATGAGGACGGAGAGCTTCATTCTGTGGGTGACGGTTCTGATTCGGGGAGACCGGATTCAGAAATTTCAAATTTTAAATTTAAGCTTGAGAACCTCCGCGTGTTGCTAGGGGAGGTGTTAGCGGCTCTGACTGATTGTGACACGGTGGCAATCCCAGAGAAATTATGTAGGCTAGATAAATACTATGCGGTACCGGTGTGTACTGACGTTTTTCCTATACCAAAGAGGCTTACAGAGATTATTAGCAAGGAGTGGGATAGACCAGGTGTGCCTTTTTCCCCCCCTCCGATATTTAGAAAAATGTTCCCTATAGACGCCACCACACGAGACTTATGGCAGACGGTCCCTAAGGTGGAGGGAGCAGTTTCTACTTTAGCCAAGCGTACCACTATCCCGGTGGAGGATAGCTGTGCTTTCTCAGATCCAATGGATAAAAAATTAGAGGGTTACCTTAAGAAAATGTTTGTTCAACAAGGTTTTATACTACAGCCTCTTGCATGCATTGCGCCTGTCACTGCTGCAGCGGCATTCTGGTTTGAGTCTCTGGAAGAGGCGATTTGCACAGCACCATTGGATGAATCTTTGAGCAAGATTAGAACCCTTAAGCTGGCTAATGCGTTTGTTTCGGATGCCGTAGTGCATTTAACCAAACTTACGGCTAAGAATTCCGGATTCGCCATACAGGTGCGCAGAGCGCTATGGCTTAAATCCTGGTCAGCAGATGTAACTTCTAAGTCTGAACTACTAAACATTCCTTTCAAAGGGCAGACCTTATTCAGGCCCGGCTTGAAGGAAATTATTGCTGACATTACTGGAGGTAAGGGCCACACCCTTCCTCAGGACAGGGCCAAATCAAAGGCCAAACAGTCTAATTTTCGTGCCTTTCGTAATTTCAAGGCAGGAGCAGCATCAACTTCCTCCGCTCCAAAACAGGAAGGAAATACTGCTCGTTACAGACAGGGTTGGAAAGGCAACCAGTCATGGAACAAGGGCAAGCAGGCCAGAAAGCCTACTTCCGCCCCTAAGACAGCATGAAGACAGGGCCCCCTTTCCGGAGACGGATCTAGTGGGGGGCAGACTTTCTCTCTTCGCCCAGGCTTGGGCAAGAGATGTACAGGATCCCTGGACGTTGGATGCATGCTAAGTCAATGGAACGGGGATTACTCAGATCTGTCCCCTTTGCTAAATCTGGACCAGGAGACCAGAGATTCTCTTCTCTGATGGTTGTCACGGGTTCATCTGTCCAAAGGAATTACTTTTTGCAGACCAGATTGGACGATTGTAACAACAGATGCCAGCCTACTAGGCTGGGGAGTAGTCTGGAACTCCCTGAAGGCTCAGGGATCGTGGACTCAGGAGGAGAGACTCCTCCCGATAAACATTCTAGAATTAAGAGCAATATTCAATGCTCTTCTAACTTGGCCTCAGTTAGCAACACTCAGGTTCATCAGATTTCAGTCGGACAACATCACGACAGTGGCTTACATCAATCATCAAGGGGGAACCAGGAGTTCCCTAGCGATGTTGGAAGTCTCGAAGATAATTCGCTGGGCAGAGTCTCACTCTTGCCACCTGTCATCGATCTACATCCCAGGTGTGGAGAACTGGGAGGCGGATTTTCTAAGTCGACAGACCTTTCATCTGGGGGAGTGGAAACTTCACCCGGAGGTATTTGCTCAACTGATTGGTCGTTGGGGCAAACCGGATCTGGATCTCATGGCATCTCGCCAGAACGCCAAGCTTCCTTGTTACGGATCCAGGTCCAGGGACCCGGGTGCGGTGCTGGTAGATGCACTAGCAGCCCCTTGGGTTTTCAAAATAGCTTATGTGTTTCCACCTTTTCCCTTGCTACCTCGACTGATTGCCAGGATCAAACAGGAGAGAGCATCAGTGATTCTGATAGCGCCTGCGTGGCCACGCATGACCTGGTATTCAGATCTAGTGGACATGTCGTCCTGTCCACCATGGTCTCTACCCCTGAGGCAGGACCTTCTAATCCAGGGTCCTTTCAACCATCCAAACCTAATTTCTCTGAGGCTGACTGCTTGGAAATTGAACGCTCGATTCTATCAAAGCGTGGGTTTTCGGATTCGGTTATTGATACATTAATACAGGCTCGGAAACCTGTTACCAGAAAAATTTACCACAAGATATGGCGTAAATATTTATATTGGTGTGAATCCAAGAGTTACTCATGGAGTAAGGTTAGGATTCCTAGGATATTGTCTTTTCTACAAGAGTGTTTAGAAAAGGGCTTATCCGCTAGTTCGCTAAAGGGACAGATTTCTGCTCTGTCTATTCTTTTACAAAAGCGTCTGGCAGAGAATCCAGACGTCCAGGCTTTTTGTCAGGCTTTGGCTAGGATTAAGCCTGTGTTTAAAACTGTTGCTCCTCCGTGGAGCTTAAACTTGGTTCTTAAAGTTCTTCAGGGTGTTCCGTTTGAACCCCTTCATTCCATTGATATTAAGCTTTTATCTTGGAAAGTTCTGTTTTTGATGGCTATTTCCTCGGCTCGAAGAGTCTCTGAGTTATCTGCCTTACATTGTGATTCTCCTTATCTGATCTTTCATTCAGACAAGGTAGTCCTGCGTACTAAACCTGGGTTTTTACCTAAGGTTGTTTCTAACAGGAATATCAATCAAGAGATTGTTGTTCCATCGGTATGTCCTAATCCTTCTTCAAAGAAGGAACGTCTTTTGCATAATCTAGACGTGGTCCGTGCCCTGAAGTTCTACTTACAGGCAACTAAAGATTTTCGACAAACTTCTTCTCTGTTTGTCGTTTACTCTGGACAGAGGAGAGGTCAAAAGGCTTCGGCTACCTCTCTCTCTTTTTGGCTTTGTAGCATAATACGCTTAGCCTATGAGACTGCTGGACAGCAGCCTCCTGAAAGAATTACAGCTCATTCCACTAGAGCTGTGGCTTCCACCTGGGCCTTTAAGAATGAGGCCTCTGTTGAACAGATTTGCAAGGCTGCAACTTGGTTTTCACTTTACAAATTTGACACTTTTGCTTCTTCGAGGCTGTTTTTGGGAGAAAGGTTCTACAGGCAGTGGTTCCTTCTGTTTAATGTTCCTGCCTTGTCCCTCCCATCATCCGTGTACTTTAGCTTTGGTATTGGTATCCCATAAGTAATGGATGACCCGTGGACTGAACACACTTAACAAGAGAAAACATAATTTATGCTTACCTGATAAATTTATTTCTCTTGTAGTGTGTTCAGTCCACGGCCTGCCCTGTCTTTTTGAGGCAGGTTCTAAATTTTAAATTATAACTCCAGTCACCACTGCACCCTATAGTTTCTCCTTTCTCGTCTTGTTTCGGTCGAATGACTGGATATGACATGTGAGGGGAGGAGCTATATAGCAGCTCTGCTCGGGTGATCCTCTTGCAACTTCCTGTTGGGAAGGAGAATATATCCCATAAGAAATGGATGACCCGTGGACTGAACACACTACAAGAGAAATAAATTTATCAGGTAAGCATAAATTATGTTTTTTTTTTTTTGTTTGTTTTTTTCTATCTTCAGGCACCTCTACACCTTGTGTTACTATTTTCCTTTGGTCGAATGACTGGGGATTGTGGGAGGACTGGTGCTTGGCAGCTTTGCTGTGGTGCTCTTTGCCTCCTTCTGCTGGCCAGGAGTGGTGTCCCCAACAGTAATTGAGGACTCTGTGGACTCACCATATCCGGAAAGAAATTTATCAGGTAAGCATAAATTTCTTTCATGTAATTAACAAGAGTCCATGAGCTAGTGACGTATGGGATATACATTCCTACCAGGAGGGGCAAAGTTTCCCAAACCTTAAAATGCCTATAAATACACCCCTCACCACACCCACAAATCAGTTTTACAAACTTTGCCTCCAAGGGAGGTGGTGAAGTAAGTTTGTGCTAGATTCTACGTTGATATGCGCTCCGCAGCAAGTTGGAGCCCGGTTTTCCTCTCAGCGTGCAGTGAATGTCAGAGGGATGTGAGGAGAGTATTGCCTATTGAATGCAGTGATCTCCTTCTACGGGGTCTATTTCATAAGGTTCTCTGTTATCGGTCGTAGAGATTCATCTCTTACCTCCCTTTTCAGATCGACGATATACTCTTATATTTACCATTTCCTCTACTGATTCTCGTTTCAGTACTGGTTTGGCTTTCTACAAACATGTAGATGAGTGTCCTGGGGTAAGTAAGTCTTATTTTCTGTGACACTCTAAGCTATGGTTGGGCACTTTATTTATAAAGTTCTAAATATATGTATTCAAACATTTATTTGCCTTGACTCAGAATGTTCAACTTTCCTTATTTCCAGACAGTCAGTTTCATATTTGGGATTATGCTTTAAATTATCATATTTTGTCTTACCTCAAAAATTTGTCTTTTTCCCTGTGGGCTGTTAGGCTCGCGGGGGCTGAAAATGCTTCATTTTATTGCGTCATTTTTGGCGCGGATTTTTTTGGCGCAAAAATTCATTTCCGTTTCCGGCGTCATACGTGTCGCCGGAAGTTGCGTCTTTTTTTGACGTTATTTTGCGCCAAAAATGTCGGCGTTCCGGATGTGGCGTCATTTTTGGCGCCAAAAGCATTTAGGCGCCAAATAATGTGGGCGTCTTATTTGGCGCCAAAAAATATGGGCGTCGCTTTTGTCTCCACATTATTTCAGTCTCATTTTCATTTGCTTCTGGTTGCTAGAAGCTTGATGTTTGGCATTTTTTTCCCATTCCTGAAACTGTCTTATAAGGAATTTGATTTATTTTGCTTTATATGTTGTTTTTTCTCTTACATATTGCAAGATGTCTCACGTTGCATCTGAGCCAGAAGATACTACAGGAAAACCACTGCCTGCTGGATCTACCAAAGCTAAGTGTATCTGCTGTAAACTTTTGGTAGCTATTTCTCCAGCTGTTGTTTGTATTAATTGTCATGACAAACTTGTTAAAGCAGATAATATTTCCTTTAGTGATGTACCATTGCCTGTTGCAGTTCCCTCAACATCTAAGGTGCAGAATGTTCCTGATAACATAAGAGATTTTGTTTCTGAATCCATAAAGAAGGCTTTGTCTGTTATTTCTCCTTCTAGTAAACGTAAAAAGTCTTTTAAATCTTCTCTCTCTACAGATGAATTTTTAAATGAACACCATCATTCTGATTCTTTGGACTCTTCTAGTTCAGAGGATTCTGTCTCAGAGATTGATGCTGATAAATCTTCATATTTATTTAAGATGGAATTTATTCGCTCTTTACTTAAAGAAGTACTAATTGCTTTAGAAATAGAGGATTCTAGTCCTCTTGATACTAATTCTATACGTTTGGATAAGGTTTTTAAAGCTCCTGCGGTTATTCCAGAAGTCTTTCCTGTTCCTAATGCTATTTCTGCAGTAATTGCTAAGGAATGGGATAAATTGGGTAATTCATTTACTCCTTCTAAACGTTTTAAGCAATTATATCCTGTTCCGCCTGACAGGTTAGAATTTTGGGACAAAATCCCTAAAGTTGATGGGGCTATTTCTACCCTTGCTAAACGTACTACCATTCCTACGTCAGATGGTACCTCGTTTAAGGATCCTTTAGATAGAAAAATTGAATCTTTTCTAAGAAAAGCTTATCTATGTTCAGGTAATCTTCTTAGACCTGCTATATCATTGGCTGATGTTGCTGCAGCTTCAACTTTTTGGTTGGAAACTCTAGCGCAACAAGTAACAAATCGTGATTCTCATGATATTATTATTCTTCTCCAGCATGCTAATAATTTCATCTGTGATGCCATTTTTGATATTATTAGAGTTGATGTTAGATTTATGTCTCTGGCTATCTTAGCCAGAAGAGCTTTATGGCTTAAGACTTGGAATGCTGATATGGCTTCTAAATCAACTCTACTTTCCATTTCTTTCCAGGGAAACAAATTATTTGGTTCTCAGTTGGATTCTATTATTTCAACTGTTACTGGTGGGAAAGGAACTTTTTTACCACAGGATAAAAAATCTAAAGGTAAAAACAGGGCTAACAATCGTTTTCGTTCCTTTCGTTTCAACAAAGAACAAAAGCCTGATCCTTCGTCCTCAGGAGCAGTTTCAGTTTGGAAACCATCTCCAGTCTGGAATAAATCCAAGCCTGCTAGAAAGGCAAAGCCTGCTTCTAAGTTCACATGAAGGTACGGCCCTCATTCCAGTTCAGCTGGTAGGGGGCAGGTTACGTTTTTTCAAAGAAATTTGGATCAAATCTGTTCACAATCTTTGGATTCAGAACATTGTTTCAGAAGGGTACAGAATTGGTTTCAAGATGAGACCTCCTGCAAAGAGATTTTTTCTTTCCCATGTCCCAGTAAATCCAGTGAAAGCTCAAGCATTTCTGAATTGTGTTTCAGATCTAGAGTTGGCTGGAGTAATTATGCCAGTTCCAGTTCCGGAACAGGGGATGGGGTTTTATTCAAATCTCTTCATTGTACCAAAGAAGGAGAATTCCTTCAGACCAGTTCTGGATCTAAAATTATTGAATCGTTATGTAAGGATACCAACGTTCAAGATGGTAACTGTAAGGACTATATTGCTTTTTGTTCAGCAAGGGAATTATATGTCCACAATAGATTTACAGGATGCATATCTGCATATTCCGATTCATCCAGATCATTATCAGTTCCTGAGATTCTCTTTTCTAGACAAGCATTACCAATTTGTGGCTCTACCGTTTGGCCTTGCTACAGCTCCAAGAATTTTCACAAAGATTCTCGGTGCCCTTCTGTCTGTAATCAGAGAACAGGGTATTGTGGTATTTCCTTATTTGGACGATATCTTGGTACTTGCTCCGTCTTTACATTTAGCAGAGTCTCATACGAATCGACTTGTGTTGTTTCTTCAAGATCATGGTTGGAGGATCAATTTACCAAAAAGTTCTTTGATTCCTCAAACAAGGGTAACCTTTCTGGGTTTCCAGATAGATTCAGTGTCCATGACTCTGTCTTTAACAGACAAGAGACGTCTAAAATTGATTACAGCTTGTCGAAACCTTCAGTCACAATCATTCCCTTCGGTAGCCTTATGCATGGAAATTCTAGGTCTTATGACTGCTGCATCGGACGCGATCCCCTTTGCTCGTTTTCACATGCGACCTCTTCAGCTCTGTATGCTGAACCAATGGTGCAGGGATTACACGAAGATATCTCAATTAATATCTTTAAAACCGATTGTTCGACACTCTCTAACGTGGTGGACAAATCACCATCGTTTAATTCAGGGGGCTTCTTTTGTTCTTCCGACCTGGACTGTAATTTCAACAGATGCAAGTCTCACAGGTTGGGGAGCTGTGTGGGGATCTCTGACGGCACAAGGAGTTTGGGAATCTCAGGAGGTGAGATTACCGATCAATATTTTGGAACTCCGTGCAATTTTCAGAGCTCTTCAGTTTTGGCCTCTTCTGAAGAGAGAATCGTTCATTTGTTTTCAGACAGACAATGTCACAACTGTGGCATACATCAATCATCAAGGAGGGACTCACAGTCCTCTGGCTATGAAAGAAGTATCTCGAATTTTGGTTTGGGCGGAATCCAGCTCCTGTCTAATCTCTGCGGTTCATATCCCAGGTGTAGACAATTGGGAAGCGGATTATCTCAGTCGCCAAACGTTGCATCCGGGCGAATGGTCTCTTCACCCAGAGGTATTTCTTCAGATTGTTCAATTGTGGGGGCTCCCAGAGATAGATCTGATGGCCTCTCATCTAAACAAGAAACTTTCCAGGTATCTGTCCAGATCCCGGGATCCTCAGGCGGAGGCAGTGGATGCATTATCACTTCCTTGGAAGTATCATCCTGCCTATATCTTTCCGCCTCTAGTTCTTCTTCCAAGAGTAATCTCCAAGATTCTGAGGGAATGCTCGTTTGTTCTGCTAATAGCTCCGGCATGGCCTCACAGGTTTTGGTATGCGGATCTTGTCCGGATGGCATCTTGCCAGCCATGGACTCTTCCGTTAAGACCAGACCTTCTGTCACAAGGTCCTTTTTTCCATCCGGATCTGAAATCCTTAAATTTAAAGGTATGGAGATTGAACGCTTGATTCTTGGTCATAGAGGTTTCTCTGACTCCGTGATTAATACTATGTTACAGGCTCGTAAATCTGTATCTCGAGAGATATATTATAGAGTCTGGAAGACTTATATTTCATGGTGTCTTTCTCATCATTTTTCTTGGCATTCTTTTAGAATACCGAGAATTTTACAATTTCTTCAGGATGGTTTGGATAAGGGTTTGTCCGCAAGTTCTTTGAAAGGACAAATCTCTGCTCTTTCTGTTCTTTTTCACAGAAAGATTGCTATTCTTCCTGATATTCATTGTTTTGTACAAGCTTTGGTTCGTATAAAACCTGTCATTAAGTCAATTTCTCCTCCTTGGAGTTTGAATTTGGTTCTGGGAGCTCTTCAAGCTCCTCCGTTTGAACCTATGCATTCATTGGACATTAAATTACTTTCTTGGAAAGTTTTGTTCCTTTTGGCCATCTCTTCTGCTAGAAGAGTTTCTGAATTATCTGCTCTTTCGTGTGAGTCTCCTTTTCTGATTTTTCATCAGGATAAGGCGGTGTTGCGAACTTCTTTTGAATTTTTACCTAAAGTTGTGAATTCCAACAACATTAGTAGAGAAATTGTGGTTCCTTCATTATGTCCTAATCCTAAGAATTCTAAGGAGAAATCATTGCATTCTTTGGATGTTGTTAGAGCTTTGAAATATTATGTTGAAGCTACGAAATCTTTCCGTAAGACTTCTAGTCTATTTGTTATCTTTTCCGGTTCTAGGAAAGGCCAGAAAGCTTCTGCCATTTCTTTGGCATCTTGGTTGAAATCTTTAATTCATCTTGCCTATGTTGAGTCGGGTAAATCTCCGCCTCAAAGAATTACAGCTCATTCTACTAGGTCAGTATCTACTTCCTGGGCGTTTAGGAATGAAGCTTCGGTTGACCAGATCTGCAAAGCAGCAACTTGGTCTTCTTTGCATACTTTTACTAAATTCTACCATTTTGATGTATTTTCTTCTTCTGAAGCAGTTTTTGGTAGAAAAGTTCTTCAGGCAGCGGTTTCAGTTTGAATCTTCTGCTTATGTTTTTTGTTAAACTTTATTTTGGGTGTGGATTATTTTCAGCAGGAATTGGCTGTCTTTATTTTATCCCTCCCTCTCTAGTGACTCTTGTGTGGAAAGATCCACATCTTGGGTAGTCATTATCCCATACGTCACTAGCTCATGGACTCTTGTTAATTACATGAAAGAAAACATAATTTATGTAAGAACTTACCTGATAAATTCATTTCTTTCATATTAACAAGAGTCCATGAGGCCCACCCTTTTTTGTGGTGGTTATGATTTTTTTTTTGTATAAAGCACAATTATTCCAATTCCTTATTTTATATGCTTCGCACTTTTTCTTATCACCCCACTTCTTGGCTATTCGTTAAACTGATTTGTGGGTGTGGTGAGGGGTGTATTTATAGGCATTTTAAGGTTTGGGAAACTTTGCCCCTCCTGGTAGGAATGTATATCCCATACGTCACTAGCTCATGGACTCTTGTTAATATGAAAGAAATGAATTTATCAGGTAAGTTCTTACATAAATTATGTTTTTGTTTTCTTTCATATACTGTAGGTGGCAAGAGTCCATAAGCTAGTGATGTATGGGATATACATTCCTACCAGGAAGGGGCAAGGTTTCCCAAACCTTAAATGCCTGTATAATACACCTCCCACCTCACTCATACCTCAGTTTAACAAACTTTGTTTCCTTAGGAGGTGGTGAAGCATGATGTGTTTAATTTCTTCTGTGAAAGGCGCTTCTAAGCATATTACCTCTAAGTACAGTGTTTGTCTGAGTGATGTGAAGGGAGTATTGCCTGATGATACCATGTTTTCGCCTATGGGAAATCTATTCTAGGGTTCTCTGTAAATTCGGTCGTGGGGATTCATCTGCTGCCTCCCTTTTACAGATCGACGACATACTCCTCTACCATTACCTCTCCTGATATATTTCAGTACTGGTTTGGCTGTCTGCTATATGTGGATGGGTGTCTTCTGGTTAGTATATATCATTTTTAAGACACTCTCAACTATGGAAGGCACTTTATAAATATACATTAAGAAATGTATAATATATATTAGCCTTGAGTCAGGTCTGTTAATATTTCCCTTTGCAGTCACACCGTTTCAAAATGGAAATTATGTTTATGGGAGAATTTAGGTATTTTTTTCTTACCTAGGGTTCCGGTTAGCTGTTAACATGGAGTCTGTTTTTAAAATTTTCGCAGGCAAATTAGGCTAGCAATTATGCAAATTACATAATTTTATTTCGTTATTCTTGGCGCGAAATGTGACGTGAGTTGCGTCATTTTTGACGGGAGGTCGCGCCTGTTGTAACGTGAGTTGCGTCATTTTTGTCGCAAAGTTCCGCCTGTTATGACGCAAGTTGCGTCTTTTCAGTGTGTCGTTCTTGGCGCCAAAATTTTGTTATATTCAGCTTATCCCTCTAATACTTGCTACTCTCATTATATTAGAGAGCTATGATGCTTGCTTTTGATTTTACTTTTTGTATAAGAGATTTATCATAAGCATTTTTTTCCCATTCCTGAAACTGCTATATTGAAATTGGATGTTTCTTTCATGTAAATAGCAAGAGTCCATGAGCTAGTGACGTATGGGATATACATTCCTACCAAGAGGGGCAAAGTTTCCCAAACCTCAAAATGCCTATAAATACACCCCTCACCACACCCACAAATCAGTTTTACAAACTTTGCCTCCTATGGAGGTGGTGAAGTAAGTTTGTGCTAGATTCTACGTTGATATGCGCTCCGCAGCAGGTTGGAGCCCGGTTTTCCTCTCAGCGTGCAGTGAATGTCAGAGGGATGTGAGGAGAGTATTGCCTATTTGAATTCAATGATCTCCTTCTACGGGGTCTATTTCATAGGTTCTCTGTTATCGGTCGTAGAGATTCATCTCTTACCTCCCTTTTCAGATCGACGACATACTCTTATATATACCATTACCTCTACTGATTCTCGTTTCAGTACTGGTTTGGCTTTCTACTACATGTAGATGAGTGTCCTGGGGTAAGTAAGTCTTATTTTCTGTGACACTCTAAGCTATGGTTAGGCACTTTTTGAATAAAGTTCTAAATATATGTATTCAAACATTTATTTGCCTTAACTCAGGATGTTCAACGTTCCTTATTTCAGACAGTCGGTTTCATATTTGGGATAATGCATTTGAATAAATCAATTTTTTTCTTATCTTAAAATTTCACTTTCTTTCATGTAATTAGCAAGAGTCCATGAGCTAGTGACGTATGGGATATACATTCCTACCAGGAGGGGCAAAGTTTCCCAAACCTTAAAATGCCTATAAATACACCCCTCACCACACCCACAATTCAGTTTTACAAACTTTGCCTCCTATGGAGGTGGTGAAGTAAGTATGTGCTAGATTCTACGTTGATATGCGCTCCGCAGCAGGTTGGAGCCCGGTTTTCCTCTCAGCGTGCAGTGAATGTCAGAGGGATGTGAGGAGAGTATTGCCTATTTGAATGCAATGATCTCCTTCTACGGGGTCTATTTCATAGGTTCTCTGTTATCGGTCGTAGAGATTCATCTCTTACCTCCCTTTTCAGATCGACGATATACTCTTATATATATATATACCATTACCTCTGCTGATTTTCGTTTCAGTACTGGTTTGGCTTTCTACAACATTTAGATGAGTGTCCTGGGGTAAGTAAGTAAGCTTATTTTCTGTGACACTCTAAGCTATGGTTAGGCACTTTTTTATAAAGTTCTAAATATATGTATTCAAACATTTATTTGCCTTGACTCAGGATGTTCAACATTCCTTATTTTCAGACAGTCAGTTTCATACTTGGGATAAATGCATTTGTTTCAATCATTTTTTCTTACCTTAAAAAATTTGACTTTTTCCCGGTGGGCTGTTAGGCTCGCGGGGGCAGAAAATGCTTCCTTTTATTGCGTCGTTCTTGGCGCGGACTTTTTTGGCGCAAAATTTTTTTTTTCTGTTTCCGGCGTCATACGTGTCGCCGGAAGTTGCGTCATTTTTTGACGTTTTTTTGCGTCAAAAATGTCGGCGTTCCGGATGTGGCGTCATTTTTGGCGCCAAAAGCATTTAGGCGCCAAATAATGTGGGCGTCTTTTTTTGGCGCTAAAAAATATGGGCGTCATTTTTGTCTCCACATTATTTAAGTCTCATTATTTATTGCTTCTGGTTGCTAGAAGCTTGTTCACTGGCATTTTTTTCCCATTCCTGAAACTGTCATTTAAGGAATTTGATCAATTTTGCTTTATATGTTGTTTTTTCTTTTACATATTGCAAGATGTTCCACGTTGCAACTGAGTCAGAAGATACTTCAGGAAAATCACTGCCCAGTGCTGGAGCTACCAAGCTAAGTGTATCTGCTATAAACTTTTGGTTTCTGTTTCTCCAGCTGTTGTTTGTATTGCATGTCATGTCAAACTTTTTAATGCAGATAAAATTTCCTTTAGTACTGTTACATTACCTGTTGCTGTTCCGTCAACATCTAATTTTCAGAGTGTTCCTGATAACATAAGATATTTTATTTTTTAAATCCATTAAGAAGGCTATGTCTGTTATTTCTCCTTCTAGTATACATAAAAGTCTTTTAAAACTTCTCTTTTTTCAGATGAATTTTTAAATGAACATCATCATTCTGATACTGATAATGGTTCTTCTGGTTCAGAGGTTTCTGTCTCAGGGGTTGATGCTGATAAATCTTTGTATTTGTTCAAGATGGAATTTATTCATTCTTTACTTAAAGAAGTATTAATTGCATTAGAAATAGAGGATTCTGGTCCTCTTGTTACTAAATCTAAACGTTTAAATAAGGTTTTTAAATCTCCTGTAGTTATTCCAGAAGTGTTTTCTCTCCCTAATGCTATTTCTGAAGTAATTTCCAGGGAATGGAATAATTTGGGTAATTCATTTACTCCTTCTAAACGTTTAAGCAATTATATCCTGTGCCATCTGACAGATTAGAGTTTGGGACAAAATCTCTAAGGTTAATGGGGCTGTCTCTACTCCTGCTAAACGTACTACTATTCCTATGGCAGATAGTACTTCATTTAAGCATCCTTTAGATAGGAAGATCGAATCCTTTCTAAGAAAAGCTTACTTATGTTCAGGTAATCTTCTTAGACCTGCTATATTTTTAGCGGATGTTGATGCAGCTTCAACTTTTTGGTTAGAAGCTTTAGCGCAACAAGTAACAGATCATAATTTTATAGCATTATTATTATTCTATAACATGCTAATAATTTTATTTGTGATACCATCTTTTGATATCATTAGAGTTGATGTCAGGTATATGTCTCTAGCTATTTTAGCTAGAAAAGCTTTATGGCTTAAAACTTGGAATGCTGATATGTCTTCTAAGTCAACTTTGCTTTCCCTTTCTTTCCAGGGTAATAAATTATTCGGTTCTCAGTTGGATTCTATTATCTCAACTGTTACTGGAGGGAAGGGAACTTTTTTTACCAAAGGATAAAAAAATCTAAGGTAAATTTAGGTCTAACAATCATTTTCGTTCCTTTCCTCACAACAAGGAACAAAAGCCTGATCCTTCATCCTCAGGAGCGGTATCAGTTTGGAAACCATTTCCAGTTTGGAATATATCCAAGCCTTATAGAAACCTGTAGCCAGCTCCTAAATACCCATGAAGGTGCGGCCCTCATTCCAGCTCAGCTGGTATGGGGCAGTTTACGTTTTCTTTTAAGGTACAGAATTGGCTTCAAGTTAAGGCCTCCTGCAAAGAGATTTTTTTCTTTCCCGTGTCCCAGTAAACACAGCAAAGGCTCAGCATTTCTGCAATGTGTTTCAGATCTAGAGTTGGCTGGAGTAATTATGCCAGTTCCAGTTCTGGAACAGGGGCTGGGGTTTTATTCTATCTCTTCATTGTACCAAAGAAGGTCAATTCCTTCAGACCAGTTCCGGATCTATCTATATTGAATCGTTATGTAAGGATACCAACATTCAAGATGGTAACTGTAGGACTATCCTGCCTTTTGTTTAGCAAGGGCATTATATGTCTACAATAGATTTACAGGATGCATATCTGCATATTCCGATTCATCCAGATCACTTTTAGTTTCTGAGATTCTCTTTTTAGACGAGCATTACCAGTTTTGTGGCTCTACCGTTTGGCCTAGCGTCAGCTCCAAGAATTTTTTTCAAAGGTTCTCGGTGCCCTTCTGTCTGTAATCAGAGAACAGGGTTTTGGTATTTCCTTTTTTGGACGATATCTTGGTACTTGCTCAGTCTTCACATTTTCGCAGAATCTCATACGAATCGACTTGTGTTGTTTCTTCAAGATCATGGTTGGAGGATCAATTTACCAATCAGTTCATTGTTTCCTCAGACAAGGGTAACCTTTTTAGGTTTCCAGATAGATTCAGTGTCTATGACTCTGTCCTTGTCAGATAAGAGAAGTTTAACATTGATATCAGCTTGTCAAAACCTTCAGTCACAATCATTCCCTTTGGTAGCCTTATGCATGGGAAATTTTAGGTCTTAGGACTGCCGCATCGGATGCGATCTCCTTTGCTCATTTTCACATGCGACCTCTTCAGCTCTGTATGCTGAACCAGTGGTGCAGGGATTACACAAAGATATCTCAATTAATATCTTTAAACCGATTATACGACACTCTCTGACATGGTGGACAGTTCACCATCGTTTAGTTCAGGGGGCTTCTTTGTTCTTCCGACCTGGACTATAATCTCAACAGATGCAAGTCTTACAGGTTGGGGAGCTGTGTGGGGGTCTCTGACGGCACAAGGGGTTTGGGAATCTCAGGAGGTGAGATTACCGATCAATATTTTTGAACTCCGTGCAATTTTTAGAGCTCTTCAGTCTTGGCCTCTTCTGAAGAGAGAGTTGTTCATTTGTTTTCAGATAGACAATGTCACAGCTGTGGCATACATCAATCATCAAGGAGGGACTCACAGTCCTCTGGCTATGAAAGAAGTATCTCGAATTTTGGTTTGGGCGGAATCCAGCTCCTGTCTAATCTCTGCGGTTCATATCCCAGGTATAGACAATTGGGAAGCGGATTATCTCAGTCGCCAAACGTTGCATCCGGGCGAATGGTCTCTTCACCCAGAGGTATTTCTTCAGATTGTTCAAATGTGGGAACTCCCAGAAATAGATCTGATGGCTTCTCATCTAAACAAGAAACTTCCCTGGTATCTGTCCAGATCCTGGGACCCTCGGGCGGGGGCAGTGGATGAATTATCACTTCCTTGGAAGTATCATCCTGCCTATATCTTTCCGCCTCTAGTTCTTCTTCCAAGAGTATTCTCCAAGATTCTAAGGAATGCTCGTTTGTCCTGCTGGTAGCTCCAGCATGGCCTCACAGGTTTTGGTATGCGGATCTTGTCCGGATGGTCTCTTGCCAGCTGTGGACTCTTCCGTTAAGACCAGACTTTCTGTCGCAAGGTCCTTTTTTTCCATCAGGATCTCAAATCCTTAAATTTTAAGGTATAGAGTTTGAACGCTTGATTCTTGGTCAAAGAAGGTTTCTCTGACTCTGTGTTTAATACTATGTGACAGGCTCGTAAATCTGTATCTAGTGAGATATATTATAGAGTCTGGAAGACTTATATTTCTTAGTGTCTTTCTCATCATTTTTTCTTGGCATTCTTTTTGAATACCGAGAATTTTTCAGTTTCTTCAGGATGGTTTAGATAAAGGTTTGTCCGCAAGTTCCTTGAAAGGACAAATCTCTGCTCTTTCTGTTCTTTTTTCACAGAAGGATTGCTAATCTTCCTGATATTTCATTGTTTTGTACAAGCTTTGGTTCGTATAAAACCTGTTATCAAGTCAATTTCTCCTCCTTGGAGTTTGAATTTGGTTCTGGGGGCTTTTCAAGCTCCTCCTTTTGAACCCATGCATTCTTTGGTCGTTATATTACTTTCTTGGAAAGTTTTGTTTCTTTTGGCCATCTCTTCTGCCAGAAGAGTCTCTGAATTATCTGCTCTTTCTTGTGAGTCTCCTTTTCTGATTTTTCATCAGGATGAGGCAGTGCTACGAACTTCTTTTGAATTTTTTACCTAAGGTTGTGAATTCTAACAACCTTAGTAGAGAAATTGTGGTTCCTTCATTATGTCCTAATCCTATGAATTCTAGGAGAAATCATTGCATTCTTTGGATGCTGTTAGAGCTTTGTATTATTTGTCATCTTTTCCGGTTCTAGAAAAGGCCAGAAAGCTTCTGCCATTTCTTTGGCATCTTGGTTGAAATCTTTATTTCATCATGCTTATGTCGAGTCGGGTAAAACTCTGCCTCTAAGGATTACAGTTCATTCTACTAGGTCAGTTTCTACTTCCTGGGCGTTTAGGAATGAAGCTTCGATTGATCAGATTTGCAAAGCAGCAACTTGGTCCTCTTTGCATATTTTTTCTAAATTCTACCATTTTGATGTGTTTTCTTCTTCTGAAGCAGTTTTTGGTAGAAAAGTACTTCTGGCAGTGGTTTCAGTTTGAATCTTCTGCTTATGTTTTTCATTAAACTTTATTTTGGGTGTGGATTATTTTCAGCAGGAATTGGCTGTCTTTATTTTATCCCTCCCTCTCTAGTGACACTTGTGTGGAAAGATCCACATCTTGGGTAGTCATTATCCCATACGTCACTAGCTCATGGACTCTTGCTAATTACATGAAAGAAAACATAATTTATGTAAGAACTTACCTGATAAATTCATTTCTTTCATATTAGCAAGAGTCCATGAGGCCCGCCCTTTTTTGTGGTGGTTATGATTTTTATTTGTATAAAGCACAATTATTCCAATTCCTTATTTTATATGCTTTCGCACTTTTTTCTTATCACCCCACTTCTTGGCTATTCGTTAAACTGAATTGTGGGTGTGGTGAGGGGTGTATTTATAGGCATTTTAAGGTTTGGGAAACTTTGCCCCTCCTGGTAGGAATGTATATCCCATACGTCACTAGCTCATGGACTCTTGCTAATATGAAAGAAATGAATTTATCAGGTAAGTTCTTACATAAATTATGTTTTTTTCCTGTGGGCTGTTAGGCTCGCGGGGGCTGAAAATGCTTCATTTTATTGCGTCATTCTTGGCGCAGACTTTTTTGGCGCAAAACGTTTTTTCTGTTTCCGGCGTCATACGTGTCGCCGGAAGTTGCGTAATTTTTTACGTTTTTTGCGCCAAAAGTGTCGGCGTTCCGGATGTGGCGTCATTTTTGGCGCCAAAAGCATTTAGGCGCCAAATAATGTGGGCGTCTTTTTTTGGTGCTAAAAAATATGGGCGTCACTTTTGTCTCCACATTATTTAAGTCTCATTATTTATTGCTTCTGGTTGCTAGAAGCTTGTTCACTGGCATTTTTTCCCATTCCTGAAACTGTCATTTAAGGAATTTGATCAATTTTGCTTTATATGTTGTTTTTTCTATTACATATTGCAAGATGTCCCAGATTGACACTGAGTCAGAAGATACTTCTGGAAAAACGCTGCCTGGTGCTGGATCTACCAAAGTTAAGTGTATCTGTTGTAAACTTATGGTATCTGTTCCTCCAGCTGTTGTTTGTAATGAATGTCATGACAAACTTGTTAATGCAGATAATATTTCCTTTAGTAATGTTACATTACCTGTTGTGGTTCCATCAACATCTAATACTCAGAGTGTTCCTGTTAACATAAGAGATTTTGTTTCTAAATCTATTAAGAAGGCTATGTCTGTTATTCCCCCTTCTAGTAAACGTAAAAGGTCTTTTAAAACTTCTCATTTTTCAGATGAATTTTTAAATGAACATCATCATTCTGATTCTGATAGTGGTTCCTCTGGTTCAGAGGATTCTGTCTCAGAGGTTGATGCTGATAAATCTTCATATTTATTCAAAATGGAATTTATTCGTTCTTTACGAATTTTAATTGCTTTAGAAATAGAGGATTCTGGTCCTCTTGATACTAAATCTAAACGTTTAAATAAGGTTTTTAAATCTCCTGTAGTTATTCCAGAAGTTTTTCCTGTCCCTGATGCTATTTCTGAAGTAATCTCCAGGGAATGGAATAATTTGGGTAATTCATTTACTCCTTCTAAACGTTTTAAGCAATTATATCCTGTGCCATCAGACAGATTAGAATTTTGGGACAAAATCCCTAAGGTTGATGGGGCTGTCTCTACTCTTGCTAAACGTACTACTATTCCTACGGCAGATAGTACTTCCTTTAAGGATCCTTTAGATAGGAAGATTGAATCCTTTCTAAGAAAAGCTTACTTATGTTCAGGTAATCTTCTTAGACCTGCTATATCTTTAGCGGATGTTGCTGCAGCTTCAACTTTTTGGTTAGAAGCTTTAGCGCAACAAGTAACAGATCATAACTCTCATAGCATTGTTAATCTTCTTCAACATGCTAATAACTTTATTTGTGATGCCATCTTTGATATCATTAGAGTTGATGTCAGTTATATGTCTCTAGCTATTTTGGCTAGAAGAGCTTTATGGCTTAAAACTTAGAATGCTGATATGTCTTCTAAGTCAACTTTGCTTTCCCTTTCTTTCCAGGGTAATAAATTATTTGGTTCACAGTTGGATTCTATTATCTCAACTGTTACTGGAGGGAAAGGAACTTTTTTACCACAGGATAAAAAATCTAAAGGTAAATTTAGGTCTAATAATCGTTTTCGTTCCTTTCGTCACAATAAGGAACAAAAGCCTGATCCTTCGCCCTCAGGAGCGGTATCAGTTTGGAAACCATCTCCAGTCTGGAATAAGTCCAAGCCTTTTAGAAAACCAAAACCAGCTCCCAAGTCCACATGAAGGTGCGACCCTCATTCCAGCTCAGCTGGTAGGGGGCAGATTACGTTTTTTCAAACAAATTTGGATCAATTCAATTCACAATCTTTGGATTCAAAACATTGTTTCTTTCATGTAATTAGCAAGAGTCCATGAGCTAGTGACGTATGGGATATACATTCCTACCAGGAGGGGCAAAGTTTCCCAAACCTTAAAATGCCTATAAATACACCCCTCACCACACCCACAATTCAGTTTTACAAACTTTGCCTCCTATGGAGGTGGTGAAGTAAGTTTGTGCTAGATTCTACGTTGATATGCGCTCCGCAGCAAGTTGGAGCCCGGTTTTCCTCTCAGCGTGCAGTGAATGTCAGAGGGATGTGAGGAGAGTATTGCCTATTTGAATGCAATGATCTCCTTCTACGGGGTCTATTTCATAGGTTCTCTGTTATCGGTCGTAGAGATTCATCTCTTACCTCCCTTTTCAGATCGACGATATACTCTTATATATATACCATTACCTCTGCTGATTTTCGTTTCAGTACTGGTTTGGCTTTCTACAAACATGTAGATGAGTGTCCTGGGGTAAGTAAATCTTATTTTCTGTGATACTCTAAGCTATGGTTGGGCACTTTTATATAAAGTTCTAAATATATGTATTCAAACATTTATTTGCCTTGACTCAGGATGTTCAACATTCCTTATTTTCAGACAGTCAGTTTCATACTTGGGATAATGCATTTGTTTCAATCATTTTTTCTTACCTTAAAAAATTTGACTTTTTCCCTGTGGGCTGTTAGGCTCGCGGGGGCTGAAAATGCTTCATTTTATTGCGTCATTCTTGGCGCGGACTTTTTTGGCGCAAAAATTTTTTTCTGTTTCCGGCGTCGCCGGAAGTTGCGTCATTTTTTGACTTTTTTTGCGTCAAAAGTGTCGGCGTTCCGGATGTGGCGTCATTTTTGGCGCCAAAAGCATTTAGGCGCCAAATAATGTGGGCGTCTTTTTTTGGCGCTAAAAAATATGGGCGTCATTTTTTGTCTCCACATTATTTAAGTCTCATTATTTTTTGCTTCTGGTTGCTAGAAGCTTGTTCACTGGCATTTTTTTCCCATTCCTGAAACTGTCATTTAAGGAATTTGATCAATTTTGCTTTATATGTTGTTTTTTCTTTTACATATTGCAAGATGTTCCACGTTGCAACTGAGTCAGAAGATACTTCAGGAAAATCGCTGCCCAGTGCTGGAGCTACCAAGCTAAGTGTATCTGCTATAAACTTTTGGTATCTGTTTCTCCAGCTGTTGTTTGTATTGCATGTCATGACAAACTTATTAATGCAGATAAAATTTCCTTTAGTACTGTTACATTACCTGTTGCTGTTCCGTCAACATCTAATTTTCAGAGTGTTCCTGATAATATAAGAGATTTTATTTTTTAAATCCATTAAGAAGGCTATGTCTGTTATTTCTCCTTCTAGTATACATAAAAGTCTTTTAAAACTTCTCTTTTTTGCAGATGAATTTTTAAATGAACATCATCATTCTGATACTGATAATGGTTCTTCTGGTTCAGAGGTTTCTGTCTCAGAGGTTGATGCTGATAAATCTTTGTATTTGTTCAAGATGGAATTTATTCGTTCTTTACTTAAAGAAGTATTAATTGCATTAGAAATAGAGGATTCTGGTCCTCTTGATACTAAATCTAAACGTTTAAATAAGGTTTTTAAATCTCCTGTAGTTATTCCAGAAGTATTTTCTCTCCCTGATGCTATTTCTGAAGTAATTTCCAGGGAATGGAATAATTTGGGTAATTCATTTACTCCTTCTAAACGTTTAAGCAATTATATCCTGTGCCATCTGACAGATTAGAGTTTTGGGACAAAATCTCTAAGGTTAATGGGGCTGTCTCTACTCCTGCTAAACGTACTACTATTCCTATGGCAGATAGTACTTCATTTAAGGATCCTTTAGATAAGGAAATTGTATCCTTTCTAAGAAAAGCTTACTTATGTTCAGGTAATCTTCTTAGACCTGCTATATTTTTAGCGGATGTTGCTGCAGCTTCAACTTTTTGGTTAGAAGTTTTAGCGCAACAAATAACAGATCATAATTTTATAGCATTATTATTATTCTATAACATGCTAATAATTTTATTTGTGATACCATCTTTTGATATCATTAGACTTGATGTCAGGTATATGTCTCTAGCTATTTTAGCTAGAAAAGCTTTATGGCTTAAAACTTTTCTTTCCAGGGTAATAAATTATTCGATTTTCAGTTGGATTCTATTTTCTCAACTGTTACTGGAGGGAAGGGAACTTTTTTACCAAAGGATAAAAAATCTAAGGTAAATTTAGGTCTAATAATCATTTTCGTTCCTTTCCTCACAACAAGGAACAAAAGCCTGGTCCTTCATCCTCAGGAGCGGTATCAGTTTGGAAACCTTTTCCAGTTTGGAATATATCCAAGCCTTATAGAAACCTATAGCCAGCTCCTATACACCCATGAAGGTGCGGCCCTCATTCCAGCTCAGCTGGTATGGGGCAGTTTATGTTTTCTTCAAGAAAATTTGGATCAATTCCGTTCACAATCTCTGGTTTCAGAACATTGTTTCAGAAAGGTACAGAATTGGCTTCAAGTTAAGGCCTCCTGCAAAGAGATTTTTTTCTTTCCCGTGTCCCAGTAAACACAGCAAAGGCTCAGCATTTCTGAAATGTGTTTCAGATCTAGAGTTGGCTGGAGTAATTATGCCAGTTCCAGTTCTGGAACAGGGGCTGGGGTTTTATTCTATCTCTTCATTGTACCAAAGAAGGTTAATTCCTTCAGACCAGTTCCGGATCTATCTATATTGAATCGTTATGTAAGGATACCAACATTCAAGATGGTAACTGTAGGACTATCCTGCCTTTTGTTTAGCAAGGGCATTATATGTCTACAATAGATTTACAGGATGTATATCTGCATATTCCGATTCATCCAGATCACTTTTAGTTTCTGAGATTCTCTTTTTAGACAAGCATTACCAGTTTTTGTGCTCTACCGTTTGGCCTAGCGTCAGCTCCAAGAATTTTTTTCAAAGGTTCTCGGTGCCCTTCTGTCTGTAATCAGAGAACAGGGTTTTGGTATTTCCTTATTTGGACGATATCTTGGTACTTGCTCAGTCTTCACATTTTCGCAGAATCTCATACGAATCGACTTGTGTTGTTTCTTCAAGATCATGGTTGGAGGATCAATTTACCATTCAGTTCATTGTTTCCTCAGACAAGGGTAACCTTTTTAGGTTTCCAGATAGATTCAGTGTCTATGACTCTGTCCTTGTCAGATAAGAGAAATTTAACATTGATATCAGCTTGTCAAAACCTTCAGTCACAATCATTCCCTTTGGTAGCCTTATGCATGGAAATTTTAGGTCTTAGGACTGCCGCATCGGATGCGATCTCCTTTGCTCGTTTTCACATGCGACCTCTTCAGCTCTGTATGCTGAACCAGTGGTGCAGGGATTACACAAAGATATCTCAATTAATATCTTTAAAACCGTTTGTACGACACTCTCTGACGTGGTGGACAGATCACCATCGTTTAGTTCAGGGGGCTTCTTTTGTTCTTCCGACCTGGACTGTAATTTCAACAGATGCAAGTCTGACAGGTTGGGGAGCTGTTTGGGGGTCTCTGACAGCACAAGGGGTTTGGGAATCTCAGGAGGTGAGATTACCGATCAATATTTTGGAACTCCGTGCAATTTTCAGAGCTCTTCAGTCTTGGCCTCTTCTAAAGAGAGAATCGTTCATTTGTTTTCAGACAGACAATGTCACAACTGTGGCATACATCAATCATCAAGGAGGGACTCACAGTCCTCTGGCCATGAAAGAAGTATCTCGAATTCTGGTATGGGCGGAATCCAGCTCCTGTCTAGTTTCTGCGGTTCATATCCCAGGTATAGACAATTGGGAAGCGGATTATCTCAGTCGCCAAACGTTACATCCGGGCGAATGGTCTCTTCACCCAGAGGTATTTCTTCAGATTTTTCAAATGTGGGGTCTTCCAGAAATAGATCTGATGGCTTCTCATCTAAACAAGAAACTTCCCAGGTATCTGTCCAGATCCAGGGATCCTCAGGCGGAAGCAGTGGATGCGTTGTCACTTCCTTGGAGGTATCATCCTGCCTATATCTTTCCGCCTCTAGTTCTTCTTCCAAGAGTAATCTCCAAGATTCTGAAGGAATGGTCGTTTGTTCTGCTGGTGGCTCCAGCATGGCCTCACAGGTTTTGGTATGCAGATCTTGTCCGGATGGCCTCTTGCCAACCGTGGACTCTTCCGTTAAGACCAGACCTTCTGTCGCAAGGTCCTTTTTTCCATCAGGATCTCAAATCCTTAAATTTAAAGGTATGGAGATTGAACGCTTGATTCTTAGTCAAAGAGGTTTCTCTGACTCTGTGATTAATATTATGTTACAGGCTCGTAAATCCGTATCTAGGGAGATATATTATAGAGTCTGGAAGACTTATATTTCTTGGTGTCTTTCTCATCATTTTTCCTGGCATTCTTTTAGAATTCCGAGAATTTTACAGTTTCTTCAGGATGGTTTGGATAAAGGTTTGTCTGCAAGTTCCTTGAAAGGACAAATCTCTGCTCTTTCTGTTCTTTTTCACAGAAAGATTGCTAATCTTCCTGATATTCATTGTTTTGTACAAGCTTTGGTTCGTATAAAACCTGTCATTAAGTCAATATCTCCTCCTTGGAGTTTGAATTTGGTTCTGGGGGCTCTTCAAGCTCCTCCATTTGAACCTATGCATTCTTTGGACATTAAATTACTTTCTTGGAAAGTTTGGTTCCTTTTGGCCCTCTCTTCTGCCAGAAGAGTTTCTGAATTATCTGCTCTTTCTTGTGAGTCTCCTTTTCTGATTTTTCATCAGGATAAGGCGGTGTTGCGAACTTCTTTTAAATTTTTACATAAGGTTGTGAATTCTAACAACATTAGTAGAGAAATTGTGGTTCCTTCATTGTGTCCTAATCCTAAGAATTCTAAGGAGAAATCATTGCATTCTTTGGATGTAGTTAGAGCTTTGAAATATTATGTTGAAGCTACTAAGAATTTCCGAAAGACTTCTAGTCTATTTGTTATCTTTTCCGGTTCTAGGAAAGGTCAGAAGGCTTCTGCCATTTCTTTGGCATCTTGGTTGAAATCTTTAATTCATCATGCTTATGTCGAGTCGGGTAAAACTCTGCCTCAAAGGATTACAGCTCATTCTACTAGGTCAGTTTCTACTTCCTGGGCGTTTAGGAATGAAGCTTCGGTTGATCAGATTTGCAAAGCAGCAACTTGGTCTTCTTTGCATACTTTTACTAAATTCTACCATTTTGATGTGTTTTCTTCTTCTGAAGCAGTTTTTGGTAGAAAAGTACTTCAGGCAGCTGTTTCAGTTTGATTCTTCTGCTTATAATTTCAGTTTTTTTTCATTATAAGATTTAAACTTTGTTTTGGGTGTGGATTATTTTCAGCAGAATTGGCTGTCTTTATTTTATCCCTCCCTCTCTAGTGACTCTTGCGTGGAAGATCCACATCTTGGGTAGTCATTATCCCATACGTCACTAGCTCATGGACTCTTGCTAATTACATGAAAGAAAACATAATTTATGTAAGAATTTACCTGATAAATTCATTTCTTTCATATTAGCAAGAGTCCATGAGGCCCACCCTTTTTGTGGTGGTTATGATTTTTTTGTATAAAGCACAATTATTCCAATTCCTTATTTTTTATGCTTTTGCACTTTTTTCTTATCACCCCACTTCTTGGCTATGCGTTAAACTGATTTGTGGGTGTGGTGAGGGGTGTATTTATAGGCATTTTGAGGTTTGGGAAACTTTGCCCCTCCTGGTAGGAATGTATATCCCATACGTCACTAGCTCATGGACTCTTGCTAATATGAAAGAAATTAATTTATCAGGTAAGTTCTTACATAAATTATGTTTTTGTTTAAATGTTATTTTTTTCCTTTTTGTTACATTTTGAAAGATGTCTCAATTTGATCCTGCCTCTGATACTGTAGGAACTAAGCTTACTGAACACAATTCTTCCAAAGCTCTTTAAAATAACCTCCAATAAAAATGTATATACGAAACAATTGAAATTAATATTTATTCCTAAATCGTACACTCATTAACCCCTAATCTGCTGCCCCCGACATCGCCAACACCTACATTATACTTATTAACCCCTAATCTGCCGCTTTGGACATCGCCGCCACTATAATAAACATATTAACCCCTAAACTGCTGCACTCCCACGTCACAAAACATTAGTTAAATATTATTAATCCCTAATCTGCCGCCCCTAACATCACCACCACCTACCTACAATTGACCCCTTATCTGCGGCCCCCAACGTCGCCCTCACTATACTTAATTCTTTACCCCTAAGCCTAACCCTAACACCCCCTAACTTAAATATAATTAAAATAAATCTAAAGAAAACCTACTATTAATAACTAAATAATTCCTATTTAGAACTAAATACTTACCTGTAAAATAAACCCTAAGCTAGCTACAATATAACTAATAGTTACATTGTATCTAGCTTAGGGTTTATTTTTATCTTATAGGCAAGTTTGTATTTATTTTAACTAGGTAGAATTGTTAGTAAATAGTTATTAACTATTTACTAACTACCTAGCTAAAATTAATACAAATTTTACCTGTAAAATATAACCTAACCTAAGTTACACTAGCACCTAACACTACACTACAGTACAATTAAATAAAATACCTAAATTAAATACAATTAACTAAATTAAATACAATTTACCTAAATTACAAAAAACCCCCACTAAATTACACAAAATAAAAAACAAATTACAAGATATTTAAACTAATTACACCTAATCAAAATAAATAAAAAAAAAAACCTAGCCTAAACTACCAATAGCCCTTAAAAGGGCCTTTTGTGGGGCATTGCCCCAAAGAAATCATCTTTTACCTGTAAAAAAAAAAATACAACCCACCACCCACACAACCAACCCCCCAAATAAAACCCTAACTAAAAAACCTAAGCTCCCCATTGCCCTAAAAAGGGCATCTGGATGGGCAATTGCCCTTAAAAGGGCATTTAGCTCTATTGCAGCCCAAAGCCCTAACCTAAGATTAAACCCTTAAAAAAAACTAACACTTACAGTTTTGAAGAGCCGACATCCATCTTCAACGAAGCCGGGAGAAGTCCTCAACGAAGCCGGGAGAAGTGGTCCTCCAGACGGCATCTTCTATCGTCATCCATCCGGCGCAGAGCGGGTCCATCTTCAAGACATCCGGCGTGGCGCATCCTCTTCTTCCGACTACCCGACGAATGAAGGTTCCTTTTAAGTGACGTCATCCAAGATGGCGTCCCTTAGATTCCGATTGGCTGATGGAATGCAATCAGCCAATCGGAATTAAGGTTGAAAAAAATCCTATTGGCTGATGCAATCAGACAATAGGATTGAGCTTGCTTTCTATTGGCTGATTGGAACAGCCAATAGAATGCAAGCTCAATCCTGTTGGCTGATTGGATCAGCCAATAGGATGGAAGTTCAGTTTTTTTTTAAGGGTTTATTGGGTGGGTTTTATTTTTAGGTTAGGGCTTTGGGCTGCAATAGAGCTAAATGCCCTTTTAAGGGCAATGCCCATCCAAATGCCCTTTTCGTGGCAATGGGGAGCTTAGTTTTTTAGTTAGGGTTTTATTTGGGGGGTTGGTTGTGTGGGTGGTGGGTTTTACTGTTGAGGGTTGTTTGTATTTTTTTTTTAACAGGTAAAAAAGCTGATTACTTTGGGGCAATGCCCCGCAAAAGGCCCTTTTAAGGGCTATTGGTAGTTTAGGCTAGGGTTTTTTTTTATTTTGGTGGGGGCTTTTTTTATTTTGATAGGGCTATTAGATTAGGTGTAATTAGTTTAAATATCTTGTAATTTGTTTTTTATTTTGTGTAATTTAGGGTGGTTTTTTTTTGTAATTTAGGTAATTGTATTTTATTTAGGTAATTGTATTTAATTTAGGTAATTTATTTAATTGTAGTGTAAGGTTAGGTGTTAGTGTAAGACAGGTTATGTTTCTCCAACATAGGTGTGTCCGGTCCACGGCGTCATCCTTACTTGTGGGATATTCTCTTCCCCAACAGGAAATGGCAAAGAGCCCAGCAAAGCTGGTCACATGATCCCTCCTAGGCTCCGCCTACCCCAGTCATTCTCTTTGCCGTTGTACAGGCAACATCTCCACGGAGATGGCTTAGAGTTTTTTAGTGTTTAACTGTAGTTTTTATTATTCAATCAAGAGTTTGTTATTTTAAAATAGTGCTGGTATGTACTATTTACTCAGAAACAGAAAAGAGATGAAGATTTCTGTTTGTATGAGGAAAATGATTTTAGCAACCGTCACTAAAATCCATGGCTGTTCCACACAGGACTGTTGAGAGCAATTAACTTCAGTTGGGGGAACAGTGTGCAGACTTTTGCTGCTTGAGGTATGACACATTCTAACAAGACGATGTAATGCTGGAAGCTGTCATTTTCCCTATGGGATCCGGTAAGCCATGTTTATTACGATCGTAAATAAGGGCTTCAAAAAGGGCTTATTAAGACTGTGGACTTTTTCTGGGCTAAATCGATTCATTATTAACACATATTTAGCCTTGAGGAATCATTTTATCTGGGTATTTTGATATAATAATATCGGCAGGCACTGTTTTAGACACCTTATTCTTTAGGGGCTTTCCCAAAGCATAGGCAGAGCATCATTTTCGCGCCGGTGTTGCGCACTTGTTTTTGAGAGGCATGGCATGCAGTCGCATGTGAGAGGAGCTCTGATACTTAGAAAAGACTTTCTGAAGGCGTCATTTGGTATCGTATTCCCCTTGGGGCTTGGTTGGGTCTCAGCAAAGCAGATACCAGGGACTGTAAAGGGGGTTAAAGTTCAAAACGGCTCCGGTTCCGTTATTTTAAGGGTTAAAGCTTCCAAATTTGGTGTGCAATACTTTTAAGGCTTTAAGACACTGTGGTGAAAATTTGGTGAATTTTGAACAATTCCTTCATGTTTTTTCGCAATTGCAGTAATAAAGTGTGTTCAGTTTAAAATTTAAAGTGACAGTAACGGTTTTATTTTAAAACGTTTTTTGTACTTTGTTATCAAGTTTATGCCTGTTTAACATGTCTGAACTACCAGATAGACTGTGTTCTGAATGTGGGGAAGCCAGAATTCCTATTCATTTAAATAAATGTGATTTATGTGACAATGACAATGATGCCCAAGATGATTCCTCAAGTGAGGGGAGTAAGCATGGTACTGCATCATTCCCTCCTTCGTCTACACGAGTCTTGCCCACTCAGGAGGCCCCTAGTACATCTAGCGCGCCAATACTCCTTACTATGCAACAATTAACGGCTGTAATGGATAATTCTGTCAAAAACATTTTAGCCAAAATGAACCCTTATCAGCGTAAGCGCGACTGCTCTGTTTTAGATACTGAAGAGCATGACGACGCTGATAACAATATTTCTGAAGGGCCCCCAACCCAGTCTGATGGGGCCAGGGAGGTTTTGTCTGAGGGAGAAATTACTGATTCAGGGAACATTTCTCAACAAGCTGAACCTGATGTGATTGCATTTAAATTTAAGTTGGAACATCTCCGCATTCTGCTTAAGGAGGTATTATCCACTCTGGATGATTGTGACAAGTTGGTCATCCCAGAGAAACTATGTAAAATGGACAAGTTCCTAGAGGTGCCGGGGCTCCCAGAAGCTTTTCCTATACCCAAGCGGGTGGCGGACATTGTTAATAAAGAATGGGAAAGGCCCGGTATTCCTTTCGTCCCTCCCCCCATATTTAAAAAATTGTTTCCTATGGTCGACCCCAGAAAGGACTTATGGCAGACAGTCCCCAAGGTCGAGGGAGCGGTTTCCACTTTAAACAAACGCACCACTATACCCATAGAGGATAGTTGTGCTTTCAAAGATCCTATGGATAAAAAATTAGAAGGTTTGCTTAAAAAGATGTTTGTTCAGCAGGGTTACCTTCTACAACCAATTTCATGCATTGTCCCTGTCGCTACAGCCGCATGTTTCTGGTTCGATGAGCTGATAAAGGCGGTCGATAGTGATTCTCCTCCTTATGAGGAGATTATGGACAGAATCAATGCTCTCAAATTGGCTAATTCTTTCACCCTAGACGCCACTTTGCAATTGGCTAGGTTAGCGGCTAAGAATTCTGGGTTTGCTATTGTGGCGCGCAGAGCGCTTTGGTTGAAATCTTGGTCGGCTGATGCGTCTTCCAAGAACAAGCTACTTAACATTCCTTTCAAGGGGAAAACGCTGTTTGGCCCTGACTTGAAAGAGATTATCTCTGATATCACTGGGGGTAAGGGCCACGCCCTTCCTCAGGATCGGCCTTTCAAGGCAAAAAATAAACCTAATTTTCGTCCCTTTCGTAGAAACGGACCAGCCCAAAGTGCTACGTCCTCTAAGCAAGAGGGTAATACTTCTCAAGCCAAGCCAGCTTGGAGACCAATGCAAGGCTGGAACAAGGGTAAGCAGGCCAAGAAACCTGCCACTGCTACCAAGACAGCATGAAATGTTGGCCCCCGATCCGGGACCGGATCTGGTGGGGGGCAGACTCTCTCTCTTCGCTCAGGCTTGGGCAAGAGATGTTCTGGATCCTTGGGCGCTAGAAATAGTCTCCCAAGGTTATCTTCTGGAATTCAAGGGACTTCCCCCAAGGGGGAGGTTCCACAGGTCTCAGTTGTCTTCAGACCATATAAAAAGACAGGCATTCTTACATTGTGTAGAAGACCTGTTAAAAATGGGAGTGATTCATCCTGTTCCATTAAGAGAACAAGGGATAGGGTTCTACTCCAATCTGTTCATAGTTCCCAAAAAAGAGGGAACGTTCAGACCAATCTTAGATCTCAAGATCTTAAACAAGTTTCTCAAGGTTCCATCGTTCAAGATGGAAACCATTCGAACTATTCTTCCTTCCATCCAGGAAGGTCAATTCATGACCACGGTGGATTTAAAGGATGCGTATCTACATATTCCTATCCACAAGGAACATCATCGGTTCCTGAGGTTCGCATTCCTGGACAAACATTACCAGTTCGTGGCGCTTCCTTTCGGATTAGCCACTGCTCCAAGGATTTTCACAAAGGTACTAGGGTCCCTTCTAGCTGTGCTAAGACCAAGGGGCATTGCTGTAGTACCTTACTTGGACGACATTCTAATTCAAGCGTCGTCCCTTCCTCAAGCAAAGGCTCACACGGACATTGTCCTGGCCTTTCTCAGATCTCACGGATGGAAAGTGAACGTGGAAAAGAGTTCTCTATCTCCGTCAACAAGGGTTCCCTTCTTGGGAACAATAATAGACTCCTTAGAAATGAGGATTTTTCTGACAGAGGCCAGAAAAACAAAGCTTCTACACTCTTGTCGGATACTTCATTCCGTTCCTCTTCCTTCCATAGCTCAGTGCATGGAAGTGATCGGGTTGATGGTAGCGGCAATGGACATAGTTCCTTTTGCGCGCATTCATCTAAGACCATTACAACTGTGCATGCTCAGTCAGTGGAATGGGGACTATACAGACTTGTCTCCGAAGATACAAGTAAATCAGAGGACCAGAGACTCACTCCGTTGGTGGCTGTCCCTGGACAACCTGTCACGAGGGATGACATTCCGCAGACCAGAGTGGGTCATTGTCACGACCGACGCCAGTCTGATGGGCTGGGGCGCGGTCTGGGGATCCCTGAAAGCTCAGGGTCTTTGGTCTCGGGAAGAATCTCTGTTACCGATAAATATTCTGGAACTGAGAGCGATATTCAATGCTCTCAAGGCTTGGCCTCAGCTAGCGAGGGCCAAGTTCATACGGTTTCAATCAGACAACATGACAACTGTTGCGTACATCAACCATCAGGGGGGAACAAGGAGTTCCCTGGCGATGGAAGAAGTGACCAAAATCATTCTATGGGCGGAGTCTCACTCCTGCCACCTGTCTGCTATCCACATCCCAGGAGTGGAAAATTGGGAAGCGGATTTTCTGAGTCGTCAGACATTGCATCCGGGGGAGTGGGAACTCCATCCGGAAATCTTTGCCCAAGTCACTCAGCTGTGGGGCATTCCAGACATGGATCTGATGGCCTCTCGTCAGAACTTCAAAGTTCCTTGCTACGGGTCCAGATCCAGGGATCCCAAGGCGGCTCTAGTGGATGCACTAGTAGCACCTTGGACCTTCAAACTAGCTTATGTGTTCCCGCCGTTTCCTCTCATCCCCAGGCTGGTAGCCAGGATCAATCAGGAGAGGGCGTCGGTGATCTTGATAGCTCCTGCGTGGCCACGCAGGACTTGGTATGCAGATCTGGTGAATATGTCATCGGCTCCACCTTGGAAGCTACCTTTGAGACGAGACCTTCTTGTTCAGGGTCCGTTCGAACATCCGAATCTGGTTTCACTCCAGCTGACTGCTTGGAGATTGAACGCTTGATCTTATCGAAGCGAGGGTTCTCAGATTCTGTTATCGATACTCTTGTTCAGGCCAGAAAGCCTGTAACTAGAAAGATTTACCACAAAATTTGGAAAAAATATATCTGTTGGTGTGAATCTAAAGGATTCCCTTGGGACAAGGTTAAGATTCCTAGGATTCTATCCTTCCTTCAAGAAGGATTGGACAAAGGACTATCTGCAAGTTCCCTGAAGGGACAGATTTCTGCCTTGTCTGTGTTACTTCACAAAAAGCTGGCCGCTGTGCCAGATGTTCAAGCCTTTGTTCAGGCTCTGGTTAGAATTAAGCCTGTTTACAAACCTTTGACTCCTCCTTGGAGTCTCAATTTAGTTCTTTCAGTTCTTCAGGGGGTTCCGTTTGAACCCTTGCATTCCGTTGATATTAAGATATTATCTTGGAAAGTTTTGTTTTTAGTTGCAATTTCTTCTGCTAGAAGAGTTTCAGAATTATCTGCTCTGCAGTGTTCTCCTCCTTATCTGGTGTTCCATGCAGATAAGGTGGTTTTACGTACTAAACCTGGTTTTCTTCCAAAAGTTGTTTCTAATAAAAACATTAACCAGGAGATTATCGTACCTTCTCTGTGTCCGAAACCAGTTTCAAAGAAGGAACGTTTGTTGCACAATTTGGATGTTGTTCGCGCTCTAAAATTCTATTTAGATGCTACAAAGGATTTTAGACAAACATCTTCCTTGTTTGTTGTTTATTCCGGTAAAAGGAGAGGGCAAAAAGCAACTTCTACCTCTCTCTCTTTTTGGATTAAAAGCATCATCAGATTGGCTTACGAGACTGCCGGACGGCAGCCTCCCGAAAGAATCACAGCTCATTCCACTAGGGCTGTGGCTTCCACATGGGCCTTCAAGAACGAGGCTTCTGTTGATCAGATATGTAGGGCAGCGACTTGGTCTTCACTGCACACTTTTACCAAATTTTACAAGTTTGATACTTTTGCTTCTTCTGAGGCTATTTTTGGGAGAAAGGTTTTGCAAGCCGTGGTGCCTTCCATTTAGGTGACCTGATTTGCTCCCTCCCTTCATCCGTGTCCTAAAGCTTTGGTATTGGTTCCCACAAGTAAGGATGACGCCGTGGACCGGACACACCTATGTTGGAGAAAACAGAATTTATGTTTACCTGATAAATTACTTTCTCCAACGGTGTGTCCGGTCCACGGCCCGCCCTGGTTTTTTTAATCAGGTCTGATAATTTATTTTCTTTAACTACAGTCACCACGGTACCATATGGTTTCTCCTATGCAAATATTCCTCCTTAACGTCGGTCGAATGACTGGGGTAGGCGGAGCCTAGGAGGGATCATGTGACCAGCTTTGCTGGGCTCTTTGCCATTTCCTGTTGGGGAAGAGAATATCCCACAAGTAAGGATGACGCCGTGGACCGGACACACCGTTGGAGAAAGTAATTTATCAGGTAAACATAAATTCTGTTTTTATTTTACAGGTACATTTTGTATTTATTTTAGCTAGGTAGTTATTAAATAGTTAATAACTATTTAGTAACTATTCTACCTAGTTAAAATAAATATAAACTTAACTGTAAAATAAAAATAAACCCTAAGCTAGCTGCAATGTAACTATTAGTTAAAATGTATCTAGCTTTGGGTTTATTTTATAGGTAAGTATTTAGTTTTAAATAGGAATTATTTAGTTATTAATTGTAGGTTTTATTTAGATTTATTTTAATTATATTTAAGTTAGGGGGTGTTAGGGTTAGACTTAGGTTTAGGGGTTAATAAATATAGTATAGTGGCGGCAGATTAGGGGTTAATAAATGTAGGTAGGTGGTGGCGATGTTAGGGACAGCAGATTAGGGGTTAATAATATTTAACTAGTGTTTGCGAGGCGGGAGTGCGGCGGTTTAGGGGTTAATATGTTATAGTGGCGGTGATGTCCAGAGCAGCAGATTAGGGGTTAATAATTTTATTTTAGTGTTTGCGAGGAGGGAGGGTCTCGGTTTAGGGGTTAATAGGTAGTTTATGGGTGTTAGTGTACTTTTTAGCACTTTAGTTATGAGTTTTATGCTACAACTTTGTAGTGTAAAACTCATAACTACTGACTTTAGAATTTGTTACGAATCTTGCGGGATAGGCTGTACCGCTCACTTTTTGGCTTAATAAAAAGCTTGTAACATCGGTGCTATGGAAGTCCCATTGAAAATAGACTATACGCAAATTGCGTAAGTTAATTTGTGGTACGGCCAAAAAAGTGTGCGAGACAGCTGTACCTACAAGACTCGTAATAGCAGCGGTAGTAAAAAAGCCTTAACGCTGCTTTTTTACTCATAACGCAAAACTCGTAATCTAGCAGTCTGTTTGCCAGCTACTCCTTAGAAAATCTAAACAGATCCACATCTAGCATCTTTAGAAGGTTTGCAGCCCTCTTTGGTTAAAAAATGTATAACATTGGTTTTAAACCGAAAAATATAATCTGTGTGTTTCCTTAGCAGGGTGACTGTACCATAGAAGAAATAAATACCTTGGGGTCACCTATAAGTACAGTCCCAACATGTGTGGATGATGCTAATGGAATCAAAGACAGAGTTACAGATGGCTTTGCTGAGATGTTTTCTGTTGACGAAGAGGAGGTGAGAAAAAGTATTAGGCCTATGCTCAATTTTACAGAATAATATTTACCACAGGGGATTTTGAGCTTGTTGGTTACCTTACATTAACAACTCCAAATATAATCTTTAGAATAGAACATGCTTTTTTTTTTTTTGTAATGTAAAGTTCCTTACTAATTCTTTGTGTTTTTTTATTTTCTATCTTATTTGTAATTATGTATAAACATTAAAACAATGTTTCCATTTACGGAGGGACCACATTTGATTTTTTTTTTGTGGGAAATATTGATCAACATTTATATGAAACACCCGATTTCACATTTTATTTATCAATTGAAGCCTCCAGATAGGATACAAGTTAGCTAGTTACAAAGAGGTTCAGTTTGAGTGCTGCAAAGTGTATGAGGTAGTGGTGGAGTTTGAGGGGAATGAGAAAGATAAAACAAATCTAACTTAAAGGGACATGAAACTCAACAATTTTTTTTTCTTTCAAGATTCAGAGCATGCCATTTTAAACCATTTTCCAATTAACTTCTATTATCTAATTTGCTTTGTTTTTTTTGGGAACCTTTGTTGAAAAGCATATCTAGGGTAGGCTCAGGAGCTGGTGGCTAACTGCTGAATGGTGGCTACACATATATAACTTAATATTGGCTTATTGATGTGTTCTAGCTCCCAGTAGTGCATTTTTGTACCTTCAATAAAGGATACCAAGAGAATGAAGCAAAACTGACTAGATGTGGAAAGGTGTTTAAAATTGAATGCCTTGAGATATTTGTAGATTAAATGCTTATTTATGCATAATGAAACTGCAATATAGTTTCATTATTTTGCACCCTTTTCATGTATTTTAACATTTTTGCATATGGTGAAAACAAATTTTACTCTGCATCATTTGTGCATTCCTGTCTTGTTTTAGAAAACCAGCATTTAAAGGGATAGTTCTTTTGGTATATTTTGTTAAAAAAAACATTGTGACAGCAATGTTTCTAATAGTTCTTGCAACCATGTTCTGCTGCTCTATAGTGTAAAACATTGTTTAACATTGTCAAGCATTGCTGCCATAGTGCTCTAATGACATGCATCTTCTTGAGCCTACAAAGCAAAGTCTGGTGGAAAAAATAATGAATTTGGCCACATTTTGATATGGTAGTATACTTGTCTTGGATAAAATGGTCTGTGTTTAAATTAAAACCTATTATTCGTCTTTTTCTTGCGGTCTAGAATCCACCAACTTCTGCTTGCAATTTGTCCTCCAGTATGGCTGCCCTGTTATCTGGTCCCCTCCTGAATCAGGATATAGAAGTTAGTAATGTAAGTAAAATAAGTAGGAACACTTATAGTGTTTGTATTGTTTTCTTGCTCCCTCTCCATCAACAAAGCTATGAGAGTTGTCTTTATTATCAGTTACAAATGTATACATCTATTTCATAACATTTTTGCTAACAGTATTTCTTTCATGTAATTGGCAAGAGTCCATGAGCTAGTGACGTATGGGATATACAATCCTACCAGGAGGGGCAAAGTTTCCCAAACCTCAAAATGCCTATAAATACACGCCTCACCACACCCACAATTCAGTTCCTCCTATGGAGGTGGTGAAGTAAGTTTGTGCTAAGATTTCTACGTTGATATGCACTTCTCAGCATTGTTGAAGCCCGATTCCTTTCAGAGTACAGCGAATGTCAGAGGGACATGAAGGGAGTATCACTTATTGAATACGATGATATCCCTAACGGGGGTCTATTTCATAGGTTCTCTGTTATTGGTCGTAAAGATTCATCTCCTACCTCCCTTTTTAGATCGACGATATACTCTCAATTTACTATTACCTCTACTGATAACTGTTTCAGTACTGGTTTGGCTATCAGCTATATGTGGATGGGTGTCTTTTGGTAAGTATGGTTTGGCACTTTATCCATTTAAATAAAGTTCTAAATATATGTATTGTACTTATATTTGCCATGAGTCAGGTTCATGTATTTCCTTCTGCAGACTGTCAGTTTCATATTTTGGGAAAATAACATTTCTAAGAAAAAAAAATCTTACCTGGGGTTTAGTCTTTTTTTCAATTGAGTACTTTCTTGCAAATTGCATAGTTGACGCCGAGGCCTTACACACGGTTGCGTCATTAGTGACGCAAGTGTCATTTCCGGTTATTATTGGCGCCAAAAAAGTTTTCAGTTACATTGTGCGTCATACTTGGCACCAAACTTTTTTCAATATTTTAGTACCCCATTGATATTTGCCTCTTGATTTTTTCTCTATCAGAGGGCTATGCTATTTGCATTTTTTCCCATTCCTGAAATTGTCATATAAGGAAATTGATAATTTTGCTTTATATGTTGTTTTTTCTTTTACATTTTGCAAGATGTCTCAATCTGATCCTGCCTCAGAAGTATCTGCTGGAACTTTGCTGCCTGACATCGGTTCTACCAAAGCTAAGTGCATTTGTTGTAAGATTGTGTAAATTATTTCTCCGAATGTCATTTGTAATAGTTGTCATGATAAACTTTTACATGCAGATAGTGTGTCCATCAGTAATAGTACATTGCCAAGTGCAGTTCCTTCAACATCTAATGTACATGATATACCTATGAATTTTAAAGATTTTGTTTCTGATTCTATCCAGAAGGCTTTGTCTGCATTTCCACCTTCTAATAAACGTAAAAGGTCTTTTGTAACTTCTCATTCAGTTGAGGAAATTTCAAATGACCAACATAATAATTTATCTTCCTCTGATGAGGATCTATCTGATACAGAAGATCCTTCCTCAGACATTGACACTGACAAATCTACTTATTTATTTAAAATAGAGTACAGGTGGCCCTCGTTATACAACGGTTTAATTTACACCGTTTCAGAATAGCAACCTTTTTTTTCCAGTCATGTGACTGCTATTGAAAATCATTGAGAAGCAGTGCATTTATTAAAATAGCCAGTAGGTGGAGTTGTCCGCTTGTGTTGCAGCAAAGCCAAGCAAGCTGAAATTAATCAGTTCAACCAGACCTCAGCTATCGAGCAGATTTCAAAGGAGCAAGATCTTCCTGTCTATAAATCAGTCCAGATTGGAATGCATAGAAAGAACTGTTTGCAGAAAAATGCAAGTGAAGTCTGTGTTGTGTGATTATTTTATTATGTTTATAATGCTGTTTAGTAAATGTTTTTGTTCATTTAACTTAAAATAATTACACAACACAGAATATATAATTAAACTATTAGGTTTATAATGCTGTTTAGCATTTAAAGTCTTCATTTCAAAGCTTTAAAAATAATGTATTAGGTGTTACCTATGACAATTTTGAGAGGGGCCTGGAACCTATCTCCCTCACTTCCCATTGACTTACATTATAAACTGGGTTTCAATTTACAACGGTTTCGATTTACAACCATTCCTTCTGGAACCTAACCCCGGCGTAAACTGAGGGCTCCCTGTATATGCGTTCTTTATTAAAAGAAGTGTTAATTACTTTGGATATTGAGGTAACCAGTCCTCTTGATGTTCAGTCTAATAAACGTTTAAATGCTTTTTTTTTAAACCTCCTGTGGTTTCTCCAGGGGTTTTTCCTATTCCTGAGGCTATTTCTGATTATGATTTCTAAGGAATGGAATAAGCCAGGTACTTCTTTTATTCCTTCTTCAAGGTTTAAAAAATGGTATCCTTTACCAGCAAATTCTATAGAGTTTTGGGAAAAAATCCCCAAAGTTGATGGGGCTATTTCTCCTCTTGCTAAACGTACCACTATTCCTATGGAAGATAGTACTTCCTTTAAGGATCCTTTAGATAGGAAGCTTGAATCTTATCTAAGGAAAGCCTATTTATATTCAGGTCATCTTCTCAGACCTGCAATTTCTTTGGCTGATGATGCGGCTGCAACAACTTTCTGGTTGGAGAATTTAGCGCAACATGAATTGGATTCTGACATATATAGCATTGTTCGTTTACTATAACATGCTAATCATTTTATTTGTGATGCCATTTCTCCAACATTCGTGTGTCCGGTCCACAGCGTCATCCTTGTGGGAATATTCTCTTCCCCAACAGGAAATGGCAAAGAGAGCACAGCAAAAGCTGCCCATATAGCCCCCCCTCTGGCTCCGCCCCCCAGTCATTCTTTTTGCCGCTCTGAACAAGTAGCATCTCCACGGGGATGGTAAAGAGTATGTGGTGTTAGTTGTAGTTTTTTATTTCTTCTATCAAGAGTTTGTTATTTTAAAATAGTGCCGGTTTGTACTATTTACTCTACAACAGAATATGAAGAAGATTTCTGTTAAAAGAGGAGTATGATTTTAGCAGTAGTAACTAAAATCGGTTGCTGTTCCCACGCAGGACTGTTGAAACCAGAGAACTTCAGTTGGGGGGAACAGTTTGCAGGCTTATCTGCTACAGGTATGATCAGTCATATTTCTAACAAGACATGTTAATGCTAGAAGACTGTCAATTCTCCCTTAAGGGGTAAGTAAGCCATTTTCTTAGACTTATAACAGATTAAGGCTTATTATTGGGCTCCATACTGGTTGACACTATTGTGGGCTAAATCGATTGATTTATTTCATGTTTGGCAGTGTTTTTGAGTATGTAAAAGCACTTTGGGAACGTTTTTATTCGCCTGGCATTTAGTTAGACTACTATTTCTCTCAGAAAGGCCCCTTCACTCTGGTATGCAGAGGAAGGAGGCCCCGTTTTCGCCCCTCAATTGCGCATTTTACTTCCATGGCAGTGCATGCAGCTTCATGTGAGGGGTCTTGTGGCTTCAAAGAACGGACTCAGGAAGGTTTATTTCAGTGCTGAATAACTCTCAGGGAAGGTAAAGAGCCGCAGCAAGGCTGTGGCTGTGATTGTAGTGTATTAAAGTGGTTAAATTAAACAAATAGCTCCGGTTTGCTCATTTTAAGGGTTAAAGTCTTGAAACTTGGTGTGCTATACTTTCAAGGCATTAGGACTCTGGGGTAAAAATTTTGTACAAATCGGACATTGCCTTCATTGTTTTCCAACATATCAGAAATAAAGTGTGTCTGTTTATTATTTAAAGGGACAGTAACGCTTTTCTTTAAAAACGCTTTTATTGCATTATTAGCCTGCCAAAGTCTGTCTAACATGTCTATACCTTCAGATAACCTATGTTCTGTGTGTATGAAAGCCAAGGTAGTTCCCCCTGTTAATGTATGTGCAAATTGTGTCATAGCGTCCAAACAAAATACGGACAGTCCTGACACATTGAATAAGATTGCCCAAGATGATTCTTCTAATGAAGGTAGTGAGGATAGTTCTACATCCTCTCCTTCTGTGTCAACACCAGTTTTGCCGGCGCAGGCTAGTACATCTAGCGCGCCAATGCTTGTTACTATGCAACAATTAACAGCAGTAATGGATAATTCTATAGCAAATCTCTTATCCAAACTGCCATCCTATCCCAGAAAGCGTGATAGCTCAGTTTTAAATACAGTAGATGAGCAGGCTGGCGCTGAGGACAATTTATCAGTTGTACCCTCACATCAATCCGACTTGATAGCGAGGGAGGGTCTGTCTGAGGGGGAAATTTCTGATTCAGGAAAAGTTTCTCAGCAGGCAGACACTGATGTCGTACTATTTAAGTTTAAGTTAGAACATCTCCGCGTCCTGCTTAAGGAGGTCCTAACTACTCTTGATGACTGTGATTCTTTGGTAATTCCAGAGAAATTGTGCAAGATGGACAAATTCTTAGAGGTCCCAGTGCACGCTGATGCCTTTCCGATACCCAAGCGGGTGGCGGACATAGTGACTAAGGAGTGGGAAAAGCCAGGTATACCTTTTGTTCCGCCTCCTATATTCAAGAAAATGTTCCCCATGGTTGACCCCAGAAAGGACGCATGGCAAACGGTTCCTAAGGGGGAGGGGGCAGTGTCAACATTAGCTAAGCGCACAGCTATTCCTGTTGAGGACAGTTGCGCTTTTAAAGATCCTATGGATAAAAAATTGGAAGGATTGTTAAAGAAGATATTTGTTCAACAAGGTTTCCTTCTTCAACCAATCTCGTGCATTATTCCTGTCACCTCGGCAGCGTATTTTTGGTTCGAGGACCTAGAAATATTGCTCCAAAAAGAGAACTCCATATGATGAAGTCATGGACAGAATTCATGCACTAAAATTGGCTAATTCCTTTATTTTGGATGCCGCTTTCCCATTGGCTAAATTAGCGGCGAAAAATTCAGGTTTCGCAATAGTGGCGTGCAGAGCGCTCTGGCTAAAATCCTGGTCGGCGGACGTGTCGTCCAAGAATAAATTGCTTAATATTCCTTTCAAGGGTAAGACCCTTTTCGGGCCAGAATTGAAAGAGATTATTTCGGACATTACCGGTGGAAAGGGACATGCCCTTTCAAGGCTAAGAACAAATCCTAACTCTGCGGCCTCCAGACAAGAAGGCAACTCCTCCCAGCCTAAACCAGCATGGAAACCATAGCAGGGCTGGAATAAGGGTAAACAGGCCAAGAAGCCTGCTGCTGCTACCAAGACAGCATGAAGGGGTAGCCCCCGATCCGGGACCGGATCTCGTGGGGGGCAGACTTTCTCTCTTCGCTCAGGCAAGAGACGTTCCGGATCCCTGTGCGCAAGAAATAGTCTCTTAGGGGTATCTTCTAGAGTTCAAGGAACTCCCTCCAAGGGGAAGGTTCCACATGTCTCGCTTTTCTTCAGACCAGATAAAGAGACAGGCATTCTTACATTGCGTAGGAGACCTTTTAAAAATGGGAGTGATAAACCCAGTTCCAACAGTGGAACAAGGTTGGGGTTTTTACTCGAATCTGTTCGTAGTTCCCAAAAAAGAGGTAACTTTCAGGCCAATTCTGGATCTAAAAATCCTAAACAAATTCCTCAGAGTTCCATCATTCAAAATGGAAACCATTCGGACAATCTTACCAACAATCCAGGAAGGTCAATATATGACTACCGTGGACTTAAAGGATGCATACCTGCATATTCCTATCCACAAAGATCATCATCAGTTCCTGAGGTTCGCCTTTTTGGACAAACATTACCAGTTCTTGGCTCTTCCATTCGGTTTAGCCACTGCTCCCAGAATTTTCACGAAGGTGCTAGGGTCCCTTCTAGCGGTTCTAAGACCAAGGGGCATTGCTGTAGCACCTTATCTAGACGACATCCTAATCCAAGCGTCGTCTCTTTCCAAAGCAAAGGCTCATACAGACATCGTTCTAGCATTTCTCAGGTCTCACGGGTGGAAGGTGAACATAGAAAAGAGTTCCCTGTCCCCGTCAACAAGAGTTCCCTTTTTGGGAACAATCATAGATTCTTTAGAAATTAAGATCTCTCTGACAGAGGTCAGAAAGTTAAAGCTTCTAAACGCTTGTCAAGTTCTTCACTCTATTCCTCAGCCTTCCATAGCTCAGTGCATGGAAGTAGTAGGATTGATGGTTGCAGCAATGGACATAGTTCCTTTTGCTCAAATTCATCTAAGACCATTACAACTGTGCATGCTCAATCAGTGGAATGGGGACTATGCAGACTTGTCTCCCCAGATTCAAGTAGACCAGGTAACCAGGGATTCTCTCCGCTGGTGGTTGTCTCACAATCACCTGTCTCAGGGAATGAGTTTCCGCAGACCAGAATGTGTCATTGTCACGACCGACGCCAGTCTCTTAGGCTGGGGTGCGGTCTGGGAATCTCTGAAAGCTCAAGGTCTATGGTCTCGAGAAGAGTCTCTTCTCCCGATAAACATTTTAGAACTAAGAGCGATATTCAATGCGCTCCTGGCGTGGCCTCTCCTAGCAAAGGCCAAATTCATAAGGTTTCAGTCGGACAACATGACGACTGTAGCGTACATCAATCATCAGGGGGGAACAAGGAGTTCCTTAGCGATGAGAGAGGTATCCAAGATCATCAAATGGGCGGAGGATCACTCCTGCCACCTATCTGCAATTCACATCCCAGGTGTGGACAACTGGGAGGCGGATTATCTGAGTCTCCAGACTTTTCATCCGGGGGAGTGGGAACTCCACCCGGAGGTTTTTGCCCAGTTAATCCAACTATGGGGCATTCCAGATATGGACCTGATGGCGTCTCGCCAGAACGCCAAGGTTCCTCGATACGGATCCAGATCCAGGGACCCCAAGGCGACACTGGTGGACGCATTAGTGGCGCCTTGGTCGTTCAACCTAGCTTATGTGTTCCCACCGTTTCCTCTCCTTCCCAGGCTTGTAGCCAGGATCAAACAGGAGCAGGCCTCGGTGATCCTAATAGCCCCTGTGTGGCCACGCAGGACTTGGTATGCAGACCTGGTGAATATGTCATCGGCTCCACCATGGAAGCTACCTTTGAGACAGGATCTTCTGGTACAAGGTCCGTTCGAACATCCAAATCTAGTCTCTCTCCAACTGACTGCTTGGAAATTGAACGCTTGATTCTATCTAAGCGTGGGTTTTCAGATTCAGTCATAGATACTCTGGTTCAAGCCAGAAAACCTGTAACTAGGAAGATTTACCATAAGATATGGCAAAAATATATCTGTTGGTGCGAATCCAAGGGGTTCCCTTGGAGTAGAATTAAAATCCCTAGGATACTTTCCTTTCTCCAAGAGGGTCTGGATGAAGGTTTGTCAGCTAGTTCTTTAAAAGGTCAGATATCTGCTCTGTCTGTTTTGCTACACAAACGTCTGGCAGCAGTGCCAGATGTACAAGTGTTTGTACAGGCATTAGTTAGAATCAAGCCTGTTTACAGACCCATAACTCCTCCTTGGAGTCTAAATTTAGTTCTTTCAGTTCTTCAGGGGGTTCTGTTTGAACCCATGCATTCCATAGATATTAAGTTACTATCTTGGAAAGTTCTGTTTTTGGTTGCTATTTCTTCTGCTAGAAGAGTTTCTGAATTATCTGCTTTGCAATGTACTTCTCCCTATCTGGTATTCCATACAGATAAGGTAGTTTTACGTACCAAGCCTGGTTTTCTTCCAAAGGTCGTTTCCAACAGGAATATCAACCAGGAAATTGTTGTTCCTTCTCTGTGTCCGAATCCAGTTTCAAAGAAAGAACGCTTGTTACACAATCTAGATGTGGTCCGTGCGTTAAAGTTCTATTTAGAAGCAACAAAGGATTTCAGACAGACTTCATCTTTGTTTGTTGTGTATTCTGGTAAGAGGAGAGGGCAGAAAGCTACTGCTACCTCTCTTTCTTTTTGGCTGAAAAGCATCATCCGATTGGCTTATGAGACTGCTGGACGGCAGCCTCCTGAACGAATTACAGCACATTCTACTAGAGTTGTGGCTTCCACTTGGGCTTTCAAGAACGAGGCTTCTGTTGATCAGATCTGTAAGGCAGCAACTTGGTCTTCTCTGCATACTTTTGCCAAATTTTACAAATTCGATACTTATGCTTCTTCGGAGGCTATTTTTGGGAGAAAGGTTTTGCAAGCCGTGGTGCCTTCCGTTTAGGTAACCTGATTTGCTCCCTCCCTTCATCCAAAGCTTTAGGACACGGTATTGGTTCCCACAAGTAAGGATGACGCCGTGGACCGGACACACCAATGTTGGAGAAAACAGAATTTATGTTTACCTGATAAATTTCTTTATCCAACGGTGTGTCCGGTCCACGGCCCGCCCTGGTTTTTAATCAAGTTTGATGAATTTCTTTATTTATACACTACAGTCACCACGGCACCCTATAGTTTCTCCTTTTTCTCCTAACCGTCGGTCGAATGACTGGGGGGCGGACCCAGAGGGGGGGCTATATGGGCAGCTTTTGCTGTGCTCTCTTTGCCATTTCCTGTTGGGGAAGAGAATATTCCCACAAGTAAGGATGACGCCGTGGACCGGACACACCGTTGGAGAAAGAAATTTATCAGGTAAACATAAATTCTGTTTTTTGATATTATCAAAATTGATGTTAGATCCATGTCTTTAGCTATTTTAGCTAGAAGAGCTTTGTGGCTTAAATCTTGGAATGCTGATATGACATCTAAATCTAGATTACTATCTCTTTCTTTCCAAGGTAATAATTTATTTTGTTCTCAGTTGGACTCTATTATTTCAACTGTTACTGGTGAGAAAGGGAGTTTCTCTTGTAAGGTGTATCCAGTCCACGTATTCATCCATTACTTGTGGGATGTTCTCCTTCCCAACAGGAAGCTGCAAGAGGATCACCCACAGCAGAGCTGTCTATATAGCTCCTCCCCTAACTGCCACCTCCCAGTCATTCTCTTGCAGATCTCGACAAGGGAAGCAGCTAGAGAGATGTGGTGCATTAATGTAATTTATCTTCAATCAAAAGTTTGTTATTTTCAAATGGTACCGGAGTTGTACTATTTTAGCCTCAGGCATAAAGTTGAAGATGAGTCTGCCTGTGGTCTTTGATGATCTTAGCAGGTTGTAACTAAGATCCATTGCTGTTCTCACACATAACTGAAGAGATGGGTAACTTCAGCTGGGGGAATAGCGTGCAGGGTCTCCTGCTCTAAGGTATGTGCAGTTTTACATTTTTCTAGAGAAATGATAAGCTAGAAAATACGGACAGTGCCTGATTTATTTAAGGTAAGCCTGATTACAGTGATTTAATAACGACTGGTATCATGCTTGCTGTAAAGGGTAATATTTTTATTATTTATTCCCATTACTGAATAGATATAACGTTTGCTTGAGGTGTATAAACGTTTATTTCATATTGGTGATAAAACTTTATTTTGGGGCCCAGTTTTTCCATATGGCTGACTAGATTTTGCCTAGGGATAGTTTTTTAAGGCCCTCTCACTGTGAGTACAGGTTGGGAGGGGCCTATTTTCCATTAGTTTTTGCAGCTTGAGACATCCAGCTTCCCTGAAGGAGATCCCTGAACATATAGGACCTCTCTAAGGGGTTTTTGTGCCTTCCAAAGTCATCGTATGGGCAGGTAGGGCCACAGTAGAGCTATGGCAGTTTGTTGTGACTGTTTAAAAACGTTTATATCGTTTTTTTGATCCGGTTTTGAAACTAAGGGGTTAATCATCCATTTGCAAGTGGGTGCAATGCTCTTTCAGCCTATTATACACACTGTAAAAATTTTGTAAGATTTACTGCTTTTTTCACTGTTTTAGCAGTTTCTGTGATTGTTTTTTTCTCTTAAAGGCACAGTACCGTTTTTATTTTTTGCTTGTTCAGTTATTAAAGTGTTTTCCAAGCTTGCTGGTCTCATTACTAGTCTGTTTAAACATGTCTGACATAGAGGAAACTCATTGTTCATTATGTTTAGAAGCCATTGTGGAACCCCCTCTTAGAATGTGTACCAAATGCACTGATTTTACTATAGATTACAAAGACCATATTCTAGCTTTAAAAAATGTATCACCCAAAGAAATTGACAAGGAGGAAGTTATGCCGTCTAACTCTCCCCACGTGTCAGATCCTATAAATCCCGCTCAGGGGACGCCAAGTACATCTAGCGCGCCCATTGCGTATACCTTGCAAGACATGGCGGCAGTTATGAATCATACCCTTACAGAGGTATTATCTAAACTGCCAGGATTGCAAGGAAAGAGAGACAGCTCTGGGACTAGAATAAATACAGAGCTCTCTGACGCTTTAGTAGCTATCTCTGATACACCCTCACAATATAATGAAGCTGAAGCAGGGGAGCTTCAATCTGTGGGTGATTTTTCTGATTCAGGGAAGATACTTCAATCTGATTCTGATATGTCTACATTTAAATTTAAACTTGAACACCTCCGCGTATTGCTCAGGGAGGTTTTAGCAACTCTGGACGACTGTGACACTATTGTAGTCCCAGAGAAATTATGTAGATTGGATAAATACTATGCAGTACCTACTTACACTGATGTTTTTCCAATCCCTAAAAGGTTTTCTGAAATTATTACTAAGGAATGGGATAGACCAGGTGTACCATTCTCTCCCCCTCCTGTTTTTAAAAAGATGTTTCTTATAGACGCCGGACTTATGGCAGACGGTCCCTAAGGTGGAGGGAGCAGTTTCTACTCTAGCTAAGCGTACCACTATCCCTGTCGAGGACAATTCTGCTTTTCTAGATCCAATGGATAAAAAATTAGAGGGTTACCTTAAGAAAATTTTTATTCAACAAGGTTTTATTCTCCAGCCTCTTGGATGCATTGCCCCAGTCACTGCTGCCGCGGCTTTCTGGTTTGAGTCCCTAGAGGAGGCTCTACAGGTTGAAACCCCGTTGGAAGATATTATTGACAAGCTTAGGGCCCTTAAGCTAGCCAATTCATTTGTTTCTGACGCCGTTGTTCATTTAACCAAGCTAACGGCTAAAAATTCAGGTTTGGCTATTCAGGCGCGTAGCACGCTATGGCTTAAATCCTGGTCAGCTGACGTGACTTCAAAGTCTAAACTTCTCAACATTCCCTTCAAAGGACAGATCCTATTCGGGCCTGGACTGAAGGAGATCATTTCTGACATCACTGGAGGAAAAGGTCACGCCCTTCCTCAAGACAGGTCCAACAAATTAAGGACCAAACTGTCTAGTTTTCGGCCCTTTCGAAACTTCAAGAGTGGCGCAGCTTCAACATCCTCTAACACAAAACAAGAGGGAACTTTTGCCCAGTCTAAGCCGGTCTGGAGACCTAACCAGGCTTGGAACAAGGGGAAACAGGCCAAGAAGCCTGCTGCTGCCTCTAAGACAGCATGAAGAAGCAGCCCCAGATCCGGAAACGGATCTAGTAGGGGGCAGACTCTCTCTCTTCGCCCAGGCTTGGGCAAGAGATGTCCAGGACCCCTGGGCATTGGAAATTGTGTCCAAGGGTTATCTTCTGGAATTCAAAACCTCTCCCCCAAAAGGGAGATTTCATCTCTCACTTTTATCTGCAAACCAGATAAAGAGAGAAGCATTCTTACATTGTGTTCAAGACCTCCTAGTTATGGGAGTGATCCACCCAGTTCCACAGGAGGAACAGGGACAGAGCTTTTATTCAAATCTGTTGTTCCCAAGAAAGAGGGAACATTCAGACCAATCTTAGATCTCAAGATCTTAAACAAACAAATTTCTCAGAGTCCCATCCTTCAAGATGGAGACTATTCGAACCATCCTTCCTATTATCCAGGAGGGTCAATATAGGCACTACCAGTTTGTGGCTCTTCCCTTCGGGTTGGCCACGGCACCAAGAATCTTTACAAAGGTTCTAGGGTCCCTTCTAGCGGTCCTAAGGCCGCGGGCTATAGCAGTAGCCCCTTACTCAGACGACATTCTGATACAGGCGTCGACTTTTCAAGTTGCCAGGTCTCACACGGACATTGATCTGGCATTTCTGAGGTCACATGGGTGGAAAGTGAACGGAAAAAAAAGTTCTCCATCCCCTCTCACAAGAGTTTCCTTCCTAGGAACTCTGATAGATTCTGTAGAAATGAAGATTTACCTGACAGAGGCCAGGTTGTCAAAACTTCTAAATTCCTACCGTGTTCTTTATTCTACTTCTCGCCCTTCAGTGGCTCAGTGTATGGAAGTAATCGGCTTAATGGTAGCGGCAATGGACATAGTGCCGTTTGCCCGCCTACATCTCAGACCGCTGCAACTCTGCATGCTCAGTCAGTGGAATGGAGATTACACAGATTTGTCCCCTCTACTAAATCTGAATCAAGAGACCAGGGATTCTCTTCTCTGGTGGTTATCTCGGGTCCATCTGTCCAAGGGTATGATTGGACAATAGTAACGACAGATGCCAGCCTTCTGGGCTGGGGTACAGTCTGGAACTCCCTGAAGGCTCAGGGCTTGTGGACTCAGGAGGAGACACTCCTTCCGATAAACATTCTGGAACTAAGAGCGATATTCAATGCTCTTCAGGCTTGGCCTCAGCTAGCTGCGGTCAGGTTCATCAGATTTCAGTCGGACAACATCACGACTGTAGCTTACATCAACCATCAAGGGGGAACAAGGAGTTCCCTAGCAATGTTGGAGGTTTCAAAAAAAATTCTATGGGCAGAGGTTCACTCTTGACATCTATCAGCTATCCATATCCCAGGAGTAGAGAACTGGAAGGCGGATTTTCTAAGTGGACAGACTTTTCATCCGGGGAACTCCATCCGGAGGTGTTTGCATAGTTGATTCAACTTTGGGGCAAACCAGAACTTGATCTCATGGCATCTCGTCAGAACGCCAAGCTTCCTTGTTACGGGTTCAGGTCCAGGGATCCCAAGGCAGCGCTGATAGATGCTCTAGCAGCGCCTTGGTCTTTCAACCTGGCTTATGTGTTTCCACCGTTTCCTCTGCTTCCTCGTCTGATTGCCAAGATCGAGCAGGAGAGAGCTTCGGTGATTTTGATAGCTCCTGCGTGGCCACGCAGGACTTGGTACGCAGATCTGGTGGACATGTCATCCTTTCCACCTTGGACTCTGCCGCTGAGGCAGGACCTTCTACTTCAAGGTCCCTTCAAACATCCAAATCTAATTTCTCTGCGTCTGACTGCTTGGAGATTGAACGCTTGATTTTGTCAAAACGTGGTTTTTCTGAGTCGGTCATTGATACCTTAATTCAGGCTCGAAAGCCTGTCACCAGGAAAATCTATTATAAGATATGGTGTAAATATCTTCATTGGTGTGAATCCAAGGGTTACTCATGGAGTAAAGTCGGGATTCCCAGGATATTGTCTTTTCTCCAAGAAGGATTGGAGAAGGAATTGTCAGCTAGTTCCTTAAAGGGACAGATTTCTGCTCTGTCTATTCTTTTGCACAAGCGTCTGGCGGATGTTCCAGACGTTCAGGCGTTTTGTCAGGCTTTAGTTAGAATCAAGCCTGTGTTTAAACCTGTTGCTCCGCCATGGAGTTTAAATTTAGTTCTTAAAGTTCTTCAAGGGGTTCCGTTTGAACCTCTGCATTCCATAGATATCAAGCTTTTATCTTGGAAAGTTCTGTTCTTGGTAGCTACCTCTTCGGCTCGAAGAGTTTCAGTATCCAATAAGAATATCAATCAAGAGATTGTTGTTCCGTCACTGTGTCCTAATCCTTCTTCAAAGAAGGAACGTCTATTACACAATCTTGATGTGGTTCGTGCTTTAAAGTTTTATTTACAAGCTACTAAAGATTTTCCTCAAACATCTGCATTGTTTGTTGTCTACTCTGGACAGAGGAAAGGCCAAAAGGCTTCTGCAACTTCTTTCTTTTTGGTTAAGAAGCATAATCCGCTTAGCTTATGAGACTGCTGGCCAGCAGCCTCCTGTAAGATTTACAGCTCATTCCACTAGAGCGGTGGCTTCCACATGGGCCTTTAAAAATGAGGCTTCTGTTGAACAGATTTGTAAGGCGGCGACTTGGTCTTCGCTTCATACTTTTTCTAAATTCTACAAATTTGATACTTTTGCTTCTTCGGAGGCTATTTTTGGGAGATAGGTCTTACAGGCAGTGGTGCCTTCCGTTTAAGCGCCTGCCTTGTCCCTCCCTTCATCCGTGTCCTATAGCTTTGGTATTGGTATCCCACAAGTAATGGATGAATCCGTGGACTGGATACACCTTACAAGAGAAAACAAATGTTATGCTTACGTGATAAATTTATTTCTCTTGTGGTGTATCCAGTCCATGGCCCGCCCTGTCAGTTTAAGGCAGGTTTTTTTTAATTTTTAAACTACAGTCACCACTGCACCCTATAGTTTCTCCTTTCTCTTGCTTGTCTTCGGTCGAATGACTGGGAGGTGGCAGTTAGGGGAGGAGCTATATAGACAGCTCTGCTGTGGGTGATCCTCTTGCAGCTTCCTGTTGGGAAGGAGAATATCCCACAAGTAATGGATGAATCCGTGGACTGGAAACACCACAAGAGAAATAAATTTATCGGGTAAAGCGTAAATCTAAGGCTTCTAACCGTTTTCGTTCCTTTCATCAAAATTAGGAACAAAAACCCAATCCTTCCCCCAAGGAATCTGTTTCCAATTGGAAGCCTTCCTCAAATTGGAATAAATCCAAGCCATTTAAGAAACCAAAGTCAGCCCCTAAGTCCGCATGAAGGTGCGGCCCTCATTCCAGCTCAGCTGGTAGGGGGCAGATTAAGGTTTTTCAAGGATATTTGGATAAATTCTGTTCAAAATCAATGGATTCAGAGCATTGTCTCTCAAGGGTATCGAAAAGGATTCAGAGTAAGACATCCTGTGAGAAGATTCTTTCTCTAATGTATCCCAGCAAATCCAGTAAAAGCTCAGTCTTTCCTGAAGTGTGTTTCAGACCTGGAGTCTTCAGGAGTAATCATGCCAGTTCCTTTTTCAGGAACAAGGTTTGGGGTTTTATTCAAATCTATTCATTGTCCCAAAGAAGGAAAATGTATTCAGACCCGTTCTGGATATGAAAATTTTGAATCATTATGTAAGAGTACCAACTTTCAAGATAGTGAATATAAGGACTATTCTGCCTTTTGTTCAGCGAGGACATTGTATGTCCACAATAGACTTGCAGGATCCATACCTTCATATTCAGATTCATCCAGAACATTATCAGTTCTTGAGATTCTCTTTTCTAGACAAGCATTACCGATTTGTTGCTCTTCCATTTGGCCTAGCAACAGCTCCAAGAATCTTTTCAAAGGTTCTAGGTGCCCTACTCTCTGTAATCAGAGAACAAGGTATTGCAGTTTTTCCATATTTGGACGATATCTTGGTACTAGCTCAGTCTTTACATACTGCAGAATCTCAAATGAATCAACTAGTGTTGTTTCTTCGGAAACATGGTTGGAGGATCAATTTACCAAAGAGTTTCTTGATTCCTCAGACAAGGGTCACCTTTTTTGGCTTCCAGATAGATTCAGTGTCCATGACTCTGTCTCTAACAGACAAAAGATGTTTAAAGTTGGTTGCAGCCTGCCGGCACCTTCAGTCTCAGTCATTCCCCTCAGTGGCTATGTGCATGGAAGTTGTAGGTCTCATGACTGCAGCATCGGACGTGATCCCCTTTGCTCGTTTTCACATGAGACCTCTACAGCTTTGTATGCTGAACCAGTGGTGCAGGGATTATACAAAGATATTACAATTAATATCTTTAAATCCCAAAGTTCGACACTCTCTGACGTGGTGGATAGATCACCATTGTTTAGTTCAAGGGGCTTCTTTTGTTCGGCCAACCTGCACTGTGATCACAACAGATGCGAGTCTTTCAGGTTGGGGAGCTGTTTGCGGATCCCTGACAGCACAAGGGGTTTGGAAATCTCAAGAGGCGAGATTACCAATAAATATTTTAGAACTCCGTGCAATTCTCAGAGCTCTTCAGTTTTGGCCTCTGTTGAAGAGAGAACCGTTCATTTGTTTTCAGACAGACAATATCACAACAGTGGCACATGTCAATCATCAGGGTGGGACTCACAGTTCCCAAGCTATGAAAAAAGTATCTCGGATACTTGCTTGGGCAGAATCCAGCTCCTGTCTAATCTCTACGGTGCATATCCCAGGTGTAGCCAATTGGGAGGCGGATTATCTCAGCCGTCAGACTTTACATCCAGGGGAGTTGTCTCTCCATCCAGATGTATTTTCTCAGATTGTTCAGATGTGGGGTCTTCCAGAGATTAATCTCATGACCTCTCATCTAAACAAGAAACTTCCCAGATACCTGTCCAGGTCCAGGGATGTTCAGGCGCAAGCAGTGGATGCGCTGACTCTTCCTTGGTTTTATCATCCTGCTTATATTTTCCCGCCTCTAGTTCTTCTTCCAAGAGTGATCTCCAAAATCATCATGGAACAATCGTTTGTGTTGCTGGTGGCTCCAGCATGGCCACACAGGTTTTGGTATGCTGATCTGGTTCGGATGTCGGACCTATTGTCTCAAGGTCGGTTTTTCCATCAGGATCTCAAATCATTAAATTTGAAGGTATGGAAATTGAACGCTTAGTACTTTTGCTGCTTGAGGTATGACACATTCTAACAAGACGATGTAATGCTGGAAGCTGTCATTTTCCCTATGGGATCCGGTAAGCCATGTTTATTCAGAAAGTAAATAAGGGCTTCACAAGGGCTTATTAAGACTGTAGACTTTTTCTGGGCTAAATCGATTCATATATTACACATATTTAGCCTTGAGGAATCATTTAATCTGGGTATTTTGGTAAAATAATATCGGCAGGCACTGTTTTAGACAACTTATTCTTTAGGGGCTTTCCCTAATCATAGGCAGAGCCTCATTTTCGCGCCGGTATTGCGCACTTGTTTTTGAGAGAGCATGACATGCAGTCGCATGTGTGAGGAGCTCTGATACATAGAAAAGACTTTCTGAAGGCATCATTTGGTATCGTATTCCCCTTTGGGCTTGGTTGGGTCTCAGCAAAGCAGATACCAGGGACTGTAAAGGGGTTAAAGTTAAAAACGGCTCCGGTTCCGTTATTTTAAGGGTTAAAGCTTCCAAATTTGGTGTGCAATACTTTTAAGGCTTTAAGACACTGTGGTGAAATTTTGGTGAATTTTGAACAATTCCTTCATACTTTTTCGCAATTGCAGTAATAAAGTGTGTTCAGTTTAAAATTTAAAGTGACAGTAACGGTTTTATTTTAAAACGTTTTTTGTACTTTGTTATCAAGTTTATGCCTGTTTAACATGTCTGAACTACTAGATAGACTGTGTTCTGAATGTGGGGAAGCCAGGGTTCCTTCTCATTTAAATAAATGTGATTTATGTGACACTGAAAATGATGCCCAAGATGATTCCTCAAGTGAGGGGAGTAAGCATGGTACTGCATCATTCCCTCCTTCGTCTACACGAGTCTTGCCCACTCAGGAGGCCCCTAGTACATCTAGCGCGCCAATACTCCTTACTATGCAACAATTAACGGCTGTAATGGATAATTCTATCAAAAACATTTTAGCCAAAATGCCCACTTATCAGCGTAAGCGCGACTGCTCTGTTTTAGATACTGAAGAGCATGAGGACGCTGATGATAATGGTTCTGAAATGCCCCTACACCAGTCTGAGGGGGCCAGGGAGGTTTTGTCTGAGGGAGAAATTTCAGATTCAGGGAAAATTTCTCAACAAGCTGAACCCGATGTGATTACATTTAAATTTAAGTTGGAACATCTCCGCGCTCTGCTTAAGGAGGTATTATCCACTCTGGATGATTGTGAGAATTTGATCATCCCAGAGAAACTATGTAAAATGGACAAGTTCCTAGAGGTCCCGGGGCTCCCAGAAGCTTTTCCTATACCCAAGCGGGTGGCGGACATTGTAAATAAAGAATGGGAAAGGCCCGGTATACCTTTCGTCCCTCCCCCCATATTTAAAAAATTGTTTCCTATGGTCGACCCCAGAAAGGACTTATGGCAGACAGTCCCCAAGGTCGAGGGAGCGGTTTCTACTTTAAACAAACGCACCACTATACCCATAGAAGATAGTTGTGCTTTCAAAGATCCTATGGATAAAAAATTAGAAGGTTTGCTTAAAAAGATGTTTGTTCAGCAAGGTTACCTTCTACAACCAATTTCATGCATTGTCCCTGTCACTACAGCCGCGTGTTTCTGGTTCGATGAACTAGTTAAGGCGATCGATAGTGATTCTCCTCCTTATGAGGAGATTATGGACAGAATCCGTGCTCTCAAATTGGCTAATTCTTTCACCCTAGACGCCACTTTGCAATTGGCTAGGTTAGCGGCGAAAAATTCTGGGTTTGCTATTGTGGCGCGCAGAGCGCTTTGGTTGAAATCTTGGTCAGCGGATGCGTCTTCCAAGAACAAACTACTTAACATTCCTTTCAAGGGGAAAACGCTGTTTGGCCCTGACTTGAAAGAGATTATCTCTGATATCACTGGGGGTAAGGGCCACGCCCTTCCTCAGGATAGGTCTTTCAAGGCCAAAAATAAACCTAATTTTCGTCCCTTTCGTAGAAACGGACCAGCCCCAAGTGCTACGTCTTCTAAGCAAGAGGGTAATACTTCTCAAGCCAAGCCAGCCTGGAGACCAATGCAAGGCTGGAACAAGGGAAAGCAGGCCAAGAAACCTGCCACTGCTACCAAGACAGCATGAAATGTTGGCCCCCGATCCGGGACCGGATCTGGTGGGGGGCAGACTCTCTCTCTTCGCTCAGGCTTGGGCAAGAGATGTTCTGGATCCTTGGGCACTAGAAATAGTCTCCCAAGGTTATCTTCTGGAATTCAAGGGGCTTCCCCCAAGGGGGAGGTTCCACAGGTCTCAATTGTCTTCAGACCACATAAAAAGACAGGCATTCTTACATTGTGTAGAAGACCTGCTAAAAATGGGAGTGATTCATCCTGTTCCATTAGGAGAACAAGGGATGGGGTTCTACTCCAATCTGTTCATAGTTCCCAAAAAAAGAGGGAACGTTCAGACCAATCTTAGATCTCAAGATCTTAAACAAGTTTCTCAAGGTTCCATCGTTCAAGATGGAAACCATTCGAACAATTCTTCCTTCCATCCAGGAAGGTCAATTCATGACCACGGTGGATTTAAAGGATGCGTATCTACATATTCCTATCCACAAGGAACATCATCGGTTCCTAAGGTTCGCATTCCTGGACAAGCATTACCAGTTCGTGGCGCTTCCTTTCGGATTAGCCACTGCTCCAAGGATTTTCACAAAGGTACTAGGGTCCCTTCTAGCAGTGCTAAGACCAAGGGGCATTGCAGTAGTACCTTACTTGGACGACATTCTGATTCAAGCGTCGTCCCTTCCTCAAGCAAAGGCTCACACGGACATAGTCCTGGCCTTTCTCAGATCTCACGGATGGAAAGTGAACGTGGAAAAGAGTTCTCTATCTCCGTCGACAAGGGTTCCCTTCTTGGGAACAATAATAGACTCCTTAGAAATGAGGATTTTTCTGACAGAGGCCAGAAAAACAAAACTTCTAAACTCTTGTCGGACACTTCATTCCGTTCCTCTTCCTTCCATAGCGCAGTGCATGGAAGTAATAGGTTTGATGGTAGCGGCAATGGACATAGTTCCTTTTGCGCGCATACAGACTTGTCTCCGAAGATACAAGTAAATCAGAGGACCAGAGACTCACTCAGTTGGTGGCTGTCCCTGGACAACCTGTCACAAGGGATGACCTTCCGCAGACCAGAGTGGGTCATTGTCACGACCGACGCCAGTCTGATGGGCTGGGGCGCGGTCTGGGGATCCCTGAAAGCTCAGGGTCTTTGGTCTCGGGAAGAATCTCTTCTACCGATAAATATTCTGGAACTGAGAGCGATATTCAATGCTCTCAAGGCTTGGCCTCAGCTAGCGAAGGCCAAGTTCATACGGTTTCAATCAGACAACATGACGACTGTTGCGTACATCAACCATCAGGGGGGAACAAGGAGTTCCCTGGCGATGGAAGAAGTGACCAAAATCATTCAATGGGCGGAGACTCGCTCCTGCCACCTGTCTGCAATCCACATCCCAGGAGTGGAAAATTGGGAAGCGGATTTTCTGAGTCGTCAGACATTGCATCCGGGGGAGTGGGAACTCCATCCGGAAATCTTTGCCCAAATCACTCAACTGTGGGGCATTCCGGACATGGATCTGATGGCCTCTCGTCAGAACTTCAAGGTTCCTTGCTACGGGTCCAGATCCAGGGATCCCAAGGCGACTCTAGTAGATGCACTAGTAGCACCTTGGACCTTCAAACTAGCTTATGTATTCCCGCCGTTTCCTCTCATTCCCAGGCTGGTAGCCAGGATCCATCAGGAGAGGGCGTCGGTGATCTTGATAGCTCCTGCGTGGCCACGCAGGACTTGGTATGCAGATCTGGTGAATAGGTCATCGGCTCCACCATGGAAGCTACCTTTGAGACGAGACCTTCTTGTTCAAGGTCCGTTCGAACATCCGAATCTGGTCTCACTCCAGCTGACTGCTTGGAGATTGAACGCTTGATTTTATCAAAACGAGGGTTCTCAGATTCTGTTATTGATACTCTTGTTCAGGCCAGAAAGCCTGTAACTAGAAAAATTTACCACAAAATATGGAAAAAATATATCTGTTGGTGTGAATCTAAAGGATTCCCCTGGGACAAGGTAAAGATTCCTAAGATTCTATCCTTTCTCCAAGAAGGATTGGAGAAAGGATTATCTGCAAGTTCCTTGAAGGGACAGATTTCTGCCTTGTCTGTGTTACTTCACAAAAAGCTGGCAGCTGTGCCAGATGTTCAAGCCTTTGTTCAGGCTCTGGTTAGAATCAAGCCTGTTTACAAACCTTTGACTCCTCCTTGGAGTCTCAACTTAGTTCTTTCAGTTCTTCAGGGGGTTCCGTTTGAACCCTTACATTCCGTTGATGTAAAGTTATTATCTTGGAAAGTTTTGTTTTTGGTTGCAATTTCTTCTGCTAGAAGAGTTTCAGAATTATCTGCTCTGCAGTGTTCTCCTCCTTATCTGGTGTTCCATGCAGATAAGGTGGTTTTACGTACTAAACCTGGTTTTCTTCCGAAAGTTGTTTCTAACAAAAACATTAACCAGGAGATAGTCGTGCCTTCTTTGTGTCCGAATCCAGTTTCAAAGAAGGAACGTTTGTTGCACAATTTGGATGTAGTTCGTGCTCTTAAATTCTATTTAGATGCTACAAAGGATTTTAGACAAACATCTTCTTTGTTTGTTGTTTATTCTGGTAAAAGGAGAGGTCAAAAAGCAACTTCTACCTCTCTCTCTTTTTGGATTAAAAACATCATCAGATTGGCTTACGAGACTGCCGGACGGCAGCCTCCTGAAAGAATCACAGCTCATTCCACTAGGGCTGTGGCTTCCACATGGGCCTTCAAGAACGAGGCTTCTGTTGATCAGATATGTAGGGCAGCGACTTGGTCTTCACTGCACACTTTTACCAAATTTTACAAGTTTGATACTTTTGCTTCTTCTGAGGCTGTTTTTGGGAGAAAGGTTTTGCAAGCCGTGGTGCCTTCCATTTAGGTGACCTGATTTGCTCCCTCCCTTCATCCGTGTCCTAAAGCTTTGGTATTGGTTCCCATAAGTAAGGATGACGCCGTGGACCGGACACACCTATGTTGGAGAAAACAGAATTTATGTTTACCTGATAAATTACTTTCTCCAACGGTGTGTCCGGTCCACGGCCCGCCCTGGTTTTTTAATCAGGTCTGATAATTTATTTTCTTTAACTACAGTCACCACGGTATCATATGGTTTCTCCTATGCAAATATTCCTCCTTAACGTCGGTCGAATGACTGGGGTAGGCGGAGCCTAGGAGGGATCATGTGACCAGCTTTGCTGGGCTCTTTGCCATTTCCTGTTGGGGAAGAGAATATCCCATAAGTAAGGATGACGCCGTGGACCGGACACACCGTTGGAGAAAGTAATTTATCAGGTAAACATAAATTCTGTTTTCTATGGGAGCTGTCTACACCTAACACCCTAACATGTACCCCGAGTCTAAACACCACTAATCTGTCCCCCCCTACACCGCCGCAACTAAATAAAGTTATTACCCCCTAAACCGCCGCTCCCGGAGCCCACCGCAAGCTACTCTATACATATTAACCCCTAAACCGCCGCTCCCGGAGCCCACCGCAACTATAATAAATGTATTAAACCCTAAACCGCCGCTCCCTGAACCCGCCGCAACCTATATTAAATGTATTAACTCCTATCCTGCCCCCCCTACACCGTCGCCACCTATAATAAATTTATTAACCCCTAATCTGCCCCCACCTACACCGTCGCCACCTATAATAAATTTATTAACCCCTAATCTGCCCCCCCCCACACCGTCGCCACCTATAATAAATTTATTAACCCCTATCCTGCCCCCCACTACGCCGCCGCCACTGTAATAAAATTATTAACCCCTAAACCTAAGTCTAACCCTAACGCCCCCCTAACTTAAATATTAATTAAATAAATCTAAATAAATTAACTCTTATTAACTAAATGAATCCTGTTTAAAACGAAATACTTACCTTTAAAATAAACCCTAATATAGCTACAATATAAATAATAATTATATTCTAGCTATCTTAGGATTTATATTTATTTTACAGGTACCTTTCAATTTATTTTAACTAGGTACAATAGCTATTAAATAGTTATTAACTATTTAATAGCTTACCTAGCTAAAATAAAGAGAAATGTACCTGTTAAATAAATCCTAACCTAAGTTACAATTACACCTAACACTACACTATACTTTAATAAATGAATCCCATTTAAAAATAAATACTTACCTGTAAAATAAACCCGAAGATAGCTACAATGTAATTAATAATTATATTGTAGCTATCTTAGGATTTATATTTATTTTACAGGTAACTTTGTATTTATTTTAGCTAGTTAGAAAAGTTATTAACTATTTAATAACTACCTAGCTAAAAGAAATACAAAATTACCTGTAAAATAAATCCTAACTTAAGTTACAATTAAACCTAATACTACACTATCATTAAATTAATTAAATAAACTACCTACAAATAACTACAATTAAATACAATTACATAAACTAACTAAAGTACAAAAAATAAAAAAAGCTAAGTTACAAAAAAAAAAAAAAAAGTTACAAACATGTTAAAAATATTACAACAATTTTAAGCTACTTACACCTAATCTAAGCCCCCTAATAAAATAACAAACCTCCCCAAAATAAAAAAAAATGCCCTACCCTATTCTAAATTAAATAAATTTCAAAGCTCTTTTACCTTACCAGCCCTTAAAAGGGCCATTTGTGGGGGCATGCCCCAAAGAAAACAGCTCTTTTACCTGTAAAAGAAAAATACAACCCCCCCCCCCCCAACATTAAAACCCACCACCCACATACCCCTAATCTAACCCAAACCCCCCTTACAAAAACCTAACACTAATCCCCTGAAGATCATCCTACCTTAAGTTGTCTTCACTCAGCCGAGCCACCGATGGAACTGAAGAGGACATCCGGAGCGGAAGAAGTTAATCCTCCAAGCGGCGCTGAAGAAATCTTCCATCCGATGAAGTCATCATCCAGGCGGCGCTGAAGAAAAGTCTTCGATCTGGCCGATGTCATCTTCAAAGAGGCGCTGAAGAGGTCTTCTATCCGGGCGAAGTCATCTTCCAAGCCGGGTCTTGAATCTTCCTTCCGCCGACGCGGAACCACCTTCTTCACCGACGGACTACGACGAATGACGGCTCCTTTAAGGGACGTCATCCAAGATGGCGTCCCCTCAATTCCGATTGGCTGATAGGATTCTATCAGCCAATCGGAATTAAGGTAGGAAAATTCTGATTGGCTGATGGAATCAGCCAATCAGATTCAAGTTCAATCCGATTGGCTGATCCAATCAGCCAATCAGATTGAGCTCGCATTCTATTGGCTGATCGGAACAGCCAATAGAATGCGAGCTCAATCTGATTGGCTGATTCCATCAGCCAATCAGATTTTTCCTACCTTAATTCAGATTGGCTGATAGAATCCTATCAGCCAATCGGAATTGAGGGGACGCCATCTTGG